>NC_089810.1:35822078-35984578 GCF_029633855.1 Hoplias malabaricus
AGCAAAAAGAGTCTCTGGATAAGATGCCTAATTTGAGGCAAGCAGAGCACCAGCAGCTTGCAGCAGGTCTACAGGCCCAACCAGACATCAGAGTACATGAGGATCACCAGAACAAAGAGCCTGAAGAACACCTGGACCTAGGATGGGATGCACACCAGGTTAAAGAACATGGAGAACACCATATAGAACCTGAGGAACACCAAAATAAAAAAGCTCAGGTACAAAGATCAGGCATCATTCAGATCAGTACGGCCACAGACAATCTGTTCTCCAACACCAATAAAACCTCAAAGCCCAACAACCCCAGCATTCCCTGCATTTCTCTAACATCACCCCAACATTTTAATGCCTCCAACAAGCACAAATTACCATCAAATCCCAAATTATAAACACCAACAAATCCCAACGTTCAACTAATCACCAACTAATCCAAACACTCTCCAACAAACATTGACAAAACCGAGTGAGCACGGCGCCCACTAAACCCAGTTTCATCCAACACCTACAAAACACATTCTTCTCCAACACCACCAAAACCCAGCAGTTGTCAACAAACACCAGGAGAGCCATTGTTCTCCAGAAAACCACAGAAGAACCAATGATCTCCAAAACAAATCACATTCTCATTAAAACATAAAACCCAATTATTATTAATCTACATATTCAGTATTATAACAAAACAACTCCTGCAAAACCCTGTGTTCTCCTACAAACACCAACAAAACAAATGTTCTTCAGCACTAATAACACCCAGCATTCTCCATCACACTCAACAGTGTCCAACAAATCTGATATTATTCCTCACATGTTAAACCTAGACTCTGAAAACCCTGTGTTCATCTACAAGCATCAGCAAAAACGAACAAAACCCAACGTTCTCCATCAAATCCAATATTATTCCTCACAATTTAAACCTAGTTTACTCTAGCAGATGTATCCAAATCTAAACATGTCATTTTTCTCCTACAGCTGGAGCATCACGAGGAGAAAGCCAGTGAGAGAGAGATCGAGAGAGCACAGGAGGAGAAACCTGGGGGGATTGAAGGGGTAGAGCCTCTCAAACCAGAGGAACATGAAGAACAAGTCGCAGAAGCAGAACAGAACCAGCCGGACGAGAACGCATTAGAACGAGAACAGCATGCCCCACATCCGGTTAGAATACCCAGCCAGAAGACCTTTTGTCTTTAACACTTAGACTCCTCAGAGTTTTTATCTGCTATAAAAAGAGTTGCATATGAGTCAGGGCTCAAGTGGAGAAATAATGTAGATTAGAAAGTCATGGATTAATGTGAGGGTCTTATCAACACGGTACAGCAACATTAAGGTTAACATTCCTGAAGGTTATTGTAATGATAACATAAAATAACATTTAATTAATCCCTGAAGGTCTCTTGCTGTAATAGCAACAGCCTAAAAGAGGACACTCTACAGACTCATAGAAAGGTCTTAGCAGCTGGCCTCACACCTGAGGCTACAGACTGCCTACCTCCCATCTCAACACCCAGATATTTGTAGGTGTTTACAACCTTGATTTGTTGGCTCTGGATGGAAGCAAAAGCTTGAGAAAAGGGTTTTTTCCTTTAATCCGCCACAAGCTCATTTTGTTTTCCTGGCGTTAAGTTGATTGTCCTTGCACAAATCAATGAAGTTGTTCACTACAGTCCTGTCTTCCTCCTTCCCTCCCCTCACTAAGTGGCGTCCCTTCGAAACCAATGTGGCTGATTTTGCTATTACAGCATTGTTTACAGAAATTGTCCTACAGTTCCTTAGCATTTTCACTAACCTTGTCTGTGTCCATCCTTACCTCTTTCTGTCTGTTTGTCTGTGTGTGGGGATGTCTTAATTTCGGGGTTGTCTACATGTCTCTGTTCATCGTTTTCCTTTTTATTTCTTTGTTTCTGTCTGTCTCTATTAATACATCGGACTCTCTCTTTGCCTCTCTAGCTTGATGATTCCTTTTTGGAGCAGCAAAAGCAGAACCAGCAGCATTTGGATGAGCAGCTTGAGGAGGAGAGGAGAAGGATCCAACAGGACGAGTTCCACAGAAAGCAACTTCAGCAGGGGAGAGAGCGCGAGGAACAGCTGCACAGAGAGGCTAATCTCCGGGAACAGCAGCTCAGAGAGGAACAGCTCAGGTTCAGCAAAAACCGTACACTTACACCGTGATGCAACATAACTGTCAGCTAGTCTTCTCCTCCAAGTGTGTTGGCAAGGCCTGAAAAGTGTGGAGGAAACCTCTATCTAAATCTATTTATTTACATAATGTGTTTCCCTCCCTCATTTTCAGGAAGAAGGCAGAACATGAAAACTTGGACGCTGCTGTTGTCCAGAGTGAGGACGACCCTCGGGTTGATCTTGAAGATGGTGAGTTATTTATAAAAGCTCTTTCCTAGATACTTTTTCTTTATTATTATTGTTTCATATTACACTGAACTCTTATTTGGGTTTAAGCATCTATGATTTTTATAAAAAATGTAGCAAGCTACTCATTATTTTCTCATTGTGACGGTTGGTGCTGTCATAGTTCGCTCCTTTGAACTGAAAGTATCTAAAATGTATTAGAAACTCATCTTGAAAACGGTTGTTTTCTGTTATTAGAGGAGAGCAACGTTCGCCCGGACCACAGACAGGACGTGCCGCTTCATCATGAAGAGGTAAAGGTGCATCGTATATGCAGCGCCCTCATTCATTGTGATATTTAACACATGGTTCATCCTCCTAATGCATACATACTGCCATATGGAGCGGTGTGTGATACAGCAGTGATTAGGTAATGTGTATTCCTCTGGCACTTTTAAAAAAAGAATACAACAGAAACCAAAGGAGCCTTATATGAGTTCCAGTGGCGGATGCTGGTCTTTCAAGGAGGGGAAGCTCAATTTTGCCTACGTCATAAAATGTGTTGGTTTATTTATACGTAAATTCTACCCTCCATTTCTTTTTAAGAAAATGATCTGTGACCCTGTCGTACCAACAAGGCGTCTTGACTAGTGTCCTCTCAATGGCCAGCAGAGCTAGGCTGCTTAAACGGCCTTGGCCCATGTGAAGTGTGTCCGCCTGTGCTCCCACGGATCTTTACACCAAAGCATCGCTGATTCGCTCATTTCGCTGTCAATCAAAAAGGGATTCAGCCTCAGACAGATCATCCAATCATCATGCAGAAGCTGAGCGTCCGGGCCAGCCGAGGCCAGCCCACTGCCCCAAAGACCCCCAGAGACGCTGAGCGTCCGATGGGCGGGACAAAGCCCAGCATTTATCCAATGACACGTCTCGCTTCGCTATTGAACTCTGTGGACGCTGTTTAAAGCACTGTGAAGCTGCGGGAATGATTGAGAGGAAAGCTGTGTCTTTACCAGTGATAAGAAGCTGATTCTGAACAAAAGTTGAGCGCGTTGTAGTGCATATTTATTCAATGACATGTACACACAACAGTATATATTTGATCACTTATTTCTTTTACATTTTAGGGGAAGCTGAGCTTCCCTTGCAGTCTTAGAGCAATCGCCTCTGCTGAGATCAGTCAAACATATGAACACTTTAAAAATATACATGTAATAAATACACTGAGTGTAAAATACATTATTATATTTACATCTGAGGCATTTAGCGGACGCCCTTATCCAGAGTAGCTTCCAAAAGTGCGTCTGCAGTACAAATAGATCCAAGTATCATCTAAATACAGGTGTCAGTCATTACAGTGTTTGTAATTATTTATTGTCTCCATACAATTCTCCCCAGCACCCTCTGGAGGAAGAGGTGGACCCAGCAGACGACCCCAATAACCAAGGAGAGGATGAGTTTGAGGAGGCAGAGGCTCAGGGGCATGAGCAAGGGGAGGAGGAAGAGCATCATCCTCCCAGACACGTGGACCCTCACTTGCACAGAGAAATCCATCAGCCCCCTGCAGACGAGCAGCTGGTGGTGAGCCTTCCACTACGCGGTGTAGCAAACTATATGTAGCAAAGTTGTGTTCAAGATCCAAACTGCTTTGCAGTCCCTATTGGAACCATCTTATTATCCATAGAGTGGGTCCCCCACAAGTTCTGCATTGGATCTTTGATCAGAGCTTTGACTGGATCCGCTGGGTACCAAGTAATGACGAAGTAACATAGAGTGCATGTAGATGAACTGTGATTTAGCAAGTGGCCCTCTATAGTGGACCATATATGGCACCATTCTGAAAAGCTCTGCTGCTCTTCTTTAAGTGTTATCTGATAGAGATTCATGCTGAAACTGAGAATAAATAAATGATATTTGGGAATCTTTTGTGTGTTTGTGCAGATTGCAGGAAACCCTGACCAACAAGAGGACAACTTGGAGGAGCAATATCAGGAGGAAGGAGATGAAGAGGTCAGTCTCAGACACGCTCAGACACACAGTCTCTCTCTCTCACACAGTAGCATCTTTGAAACCCTGAGCTCTGTTCTATCCTCCAGACTCAGGACGAGTTGCCGGAGGAGCAGAAGCATGAAGAGGCAGGAGAAGAAGAAGCAGACCCTTACAATGAGGACCATGGCGAACAGGTATATCTACGAGAAACCATGTGGGACAATTTTGAAGGACATACTAGTCTGTCTTCTTACAGGGATGCAACACTGGTTTGTGTTAGTGTGTATTGCCGGTAAAGGTGGATCTGATACAGCAGTGCTGCTGGAGTTCTATCCACTCTCTTAGACACATCTACCTTGTAATCAGGAGGATGTTTAAGTCCTCAGCCCAGTTTCTGAGCAGTAATCACTGAGATCCCATGCTGATCCTCTTTCATCTTCCATTAATCTCTTCACTTACCCTCCACTCATTCAGAAAATGAGAAGTGCTTTGAAATATGAGTGAGCTCTCCTATGGAGAGTAGGAGAA
Source organism: Hoplias malabaricus (assembly GCF_029633855.1). Classification (NCBI taxonomy): domain Eukaryota; kingdom Metazoa; phylum Chordata; class Actinopteri; order Characiformes; family Erythrinidae; genus Hoplias; species Hoplias malabaricus. The sequence goes on from NC_089810.1 coordinate 35,826,936, forward strand.
AAGTCAAATTCTGAATGTGTGCATGTCCGTTTGCGCGTGGGTGCATGTGTATGCGCATTATATCATCTCAGTCATAACACAATTTTGTCGTCAGGATTGGAAGTTTGACAGGATTCAAATAAAACCTTAATTTTCATTTTGAGACATTCATTTTGATCAAATGGATTATGGAATGTTTACAGTATAAAGGTGGCATTTAAAAAAGCCATAAATGTGAAAAAGTAAATGAATAAAATAGAAAGTTTGGTGATATTCTTGTTGATAATATGTTCTTGTATTTTTAAGGTTTATCAGGTATCCCAAGTAGTTGTAAAGATGTTACTAGGTTACTGTTATGGTATCCCAGGTGGTTGCAACAGTGTTACTAGGCTGTTTTGCTGTGGTATCCAAGATGGTTATTAATGAGTTGCTAGGATACGTTGTCTCACTGTGCTAAGCCACTGTCATGGTTTTCCAGGTGGTATCTACAGTAGTATGTGTCTAGGTGTGTAAATCTAGCATGTATGTAATGTTTAGTTGGCATTATCAGTAGCAGTTCAACATTCTGCCATTCATTCCTATGGGGACACTACACGTGTATAAAAGCCCTACAATACAACACATTTTGGGGGGTCTGCATTGAAGGCTGTCAGAGTTATAATGGTAAATATTTTTGAATATAGAATGAGAAATCAAGGAAAGACATGCTTGCTTGAAATATTAACATTTATTATTCCAGGACATTGCAATAGTATTCCAGGTGGTTGCTAACATGCTGCTTCATTGTTGCTAGGTTATTCCACATTTTTGACCCAAGAATAATAAACAAAGGAGATAACGAAAAGACAAAGGACAATAGTAAATTGCAATAAAATTGGAGGAAAAAACATATTGATGATATATTCTTTTTTTTTCCCCTCTTCCCCCTCTCCTCGCTCTCTCTCTTTCTCCCCCCTCTTCTCACTCTCTCTCTTTCTCCCCACTTTGTATAGCCCATGTGTGTATGAGAGTGGTGTTTTAAATGAGTTGCTAGTGTGTAACCGTAGACTGTGGTCTGAACGGGAGATTAGACACACTGTTCTCTGTGGTGTCTGATTACTGCTGCTTCACCACTTCACTGAACTCAGCTGTTCAAACCCAACATCCTGGGCTTAGTGGACGGCTCCAGACTCAGTGGTGTGACCCAGCCAAACAGCAACAACACACACAGAGAAGAGTATTAGAGTCTGTATCTGAAAGAATATAATAGGAAATGGAACTGAAGAGAAAGTATATATTTTTTCCTGTAACTCACATATATACAGTGCACGGCCAAAAGCTTGTAGACACTTCCTTGTCAAATGTTTCTTCTGAAGTGAAGGCTATAGGTTGAGAGTTTGTTTCTCTTTGCTTCAGTAAAAATGTGTGTTGTTCTGGGGGATTTACGTTATATGCTGTAATATATATATGTAAGGATTTGACAGCATTAAATCACATTATCTTTAGTGAGGGGCAGGTAGTGAAGTACTCCATAGAACACTGTTCTACTGCTCCACAGCCCATGTTTACATGACTGTGTATGTGTCCAGGATGATGCTCGAGAGCAGGAAGAGGTGGGGCCAGAAGACAAACATCCAGGCAGAGAGCCCAATGAGGAGGAGAACTACGAAGAGGAAGAGGAAGAGCCTGAGGAGGACACCAATCACAGAGCAGAAATGTGAGAGGACGGAGGAGGAACAAATATTTCTCCCGGTTTCTCAAAGCAGAGGTAAACTGAACATGGCAGAGATTCTGCTGGACTCATCAGATTTGAGAGGCTCATATCTTCTTGGCTTTGAAATGGACACAAGAGACTGGATTTGAAGTTTTACCAGAAATATACGGTGTAGTATACTGTACAGTGTATGAAGTTATACAGTATGTTACACTATAGAACGTCAAAACTGTGCCTTTTTGACTATTAACAGCAAAGATTTTAAAAGCATAAACAGCAACACTGTAGTGCCATATTGCCTTCTAAAATATTTTGTTTTTCATATATCTATATATTTGTGTGTGTGTGTAAATACATCTGTGTTTCTTATCTTACTAGACATTTGAAAATCTATAAGCAGGAAATTACATCATATTTTAAATACAGATTATGACCAAATGCTGGTTCTCCAGGGTAAAATGAAGGTATTAATCAGATCAGGAGGTTGTTCCAATGGTCTTCACTCTTCTAAAACGGATAAACACTACATTTTTTAAACACAGACTCCATGTATCCCAAAGATTAGATAAAGCTCCATCACTCAAGAAAGAATAGTTCCACTGCTCCTATTGGTGCAGTGTTTAATACACATCTAGCTCACGCTTGGCATTGGACGCAGTGACCGTAGGCTCACGTGCAGCTTGAATTCAGTAGTTTTAGGAGTGTCTACAAACTTATGGACATGGTGTTTATAAATTCAATACCCAGCTTTCCATGACTATTAATTATTTGTGGCGGATGATTGTAGAGGCTTATGACTATCATTTTCGTTCTCTTGAGATCATTTTTTCCGTAGTGTGTGTGTGTGTGTGTCATAAGTTGAGTGCCTTTTTAAACTGTAATTCAGTGTGTGCTTTTATTTTGCTCACTGTTTAGGTTTTAAATGAGTAGTATGGTGGAATGCAAATAACACTGTAGGGTGGATTTTTTTTAATGGTAAAACATTCATGCAACTTGTTCAAAAATTTAAAGCAGCAGTCGGTCAATATTTATGAAATGTAATAATTTTTTAACCCACAAGTTGAAGAATCAAATAGCTTTGTAGTCCCTGAATGAATCCGTTAATGCTCCACAGAGCTGGGTTGTTTCTCAGTGTGTGTTCTTACGTTCTTTTCTTACGTGTTCTTGCTTGACGTCATCTTCCACTGCCGATGTTACGCTCCAAGACTCAAGAACAGTTAAAGTGCCCAGATGTTGTTCTCGATTTGCCCCAAAATACCAGAATGCTTCGGTTCTTGACTTGCTATTGAGGAAAAACCTGATGGTCCCATCATTCATGAGGACTTCAAGAACATGCTCATGCAAGGTAACTTCTTCGTGTTCTTGGAGTTGAGAAACAACCCTGGGGTCCCACGTGGAGGCAGCCATATTTAAATTAGCTTTAGTGCAGAGTTTCTAATGCATCCAGGCCACTGGGTGTCAGTGTAACAGCTGTTTTATGCCATGAATCATTAAAGAAAACCACTGATTGCTCCGTTAAACCACATGCAGCACACTGAATTTTTCCAAAGTTAGTAGCTAGTGATGTCCATGTATGGCATTCCTCTGGCTAAATGCAATTTAATAATATAATTTATTCTTTCTGTACAACTTTGTCATTTTTATATCAAAAGAGGAATAAAAATGAATAGCCTTCGCTACGTAAGAGGTTAACCCTTGCAAAAGCAGACACAGTCATGAGGTTAATGTTACCTAAATAGCTAGTCATGCTAACTAATAATCAGCCAAATGGTAACATTGTCCTTAGAGATCATCATGTTTTATATTCTGCTCCGTTGTTTTTAGATTGAAATGTATTGCTTGAAAAAATTATATCGTACGGTGTGACCTTGTGGTACGTTATCCTCCTTTTGATTGATCAAACTGAGCTGGCTGTGGCAGAAATGTAAGTGATTTTCATTATGTGAAATTTACTGTAGTTTTGTGTTGCATGAAAGTTTCATCAGAAGCCTAACACATTTTTAGCTTTCAGACGAGATAAAGGCCAAGGACAATCTCCTAAATACTGGATACTGAGGGAGAGCGAACACTAACCTGGACCGTGTTCCCATCCGGAGCCGTTTGATATTCTTTCTCTCAGTTTTAGGTCAGATATGATACACTTTCTTGCTGATTTATTGCTGACACAGTCAATGGTTAGTTCTCTCCCTCCACGTCTCGAAAGATGTAAATAATTCATCGTATAATTACACACTAGGTCAGTGTGGCCCAGTTCAGACGAGGGTTGGGTAAGTTCAGGACATCTGTAATAACGCAGACGAAAGTTAAATCTTAACACAATACATTTAAAACAAATCTAGTGCAATTTTGATTGAGTTCTACTCAGACATGGACATATGTAAATGTTTCTGATTGTAAACCAGGGGCCAGATTCACAAAAGCACCTAAAAAAAAAAATCTTAGATTTGAACGTGAAAGAGTATATCTGAGTGAATCAGTTATTGGGTGAGGTACACGTAGAGCTAGGACATGGTTTGTATCTATCAAGATTTAATTTGAAGGCAAACAATTGGCAAAGTGTTCAAAGACATTTTGGACTCACTTTCCTAAAAACGTTTTTGAACTATTGTTTATATCAGGTGTCCAATTTAATTAATTTACGTTTGATTTGTTTAACGTTTGAGAACTTGTTTAAGTTACTCATGGACCTTTTCAAGGTTTTGTTTAGGCAAAATTCTCCAACTAAAATAAATAAATAAACAATAGTATCTAGTGGTCTGACTTAAGATAAATTATTATTAATCTTCAGAATCTTAAGAATTTCCTCATTTATTTCTAAACTACTCTTTTAAGAACTATAAAGTCAATTGGAGTTAAAGAATGTCGCACTTTGAATTGTTATTAAAATGCACAAATATGTTTAATTCGTTTAATAAATAAATGCTTAGCACATTAAAAAAACATTATACAATTATTGTACACGAGTCAGTGTAATCTCTAGAGGGACGTTTGTGAATCTGGCCCCAGATGAAGGAACATTTTTATTTTTGATTTGATTTGTGTTCTCAGTGATCACTGTTCGTAGAAGTAACAATAAAAAGAGTGAAATACACTGTCCATAATTAGTTTCATGTGCTAAATTTTTGGTGCCACTGTTTTTTTTTTTTCTTTTTAAGTGAAGACAAATGTGATACGTGACGCCTATTTTAATATACAGTTGCTTTATTGAATTTAGCGCAAATGTTCAAACATTTGGTTTGAGGTGAGAGGCCAAAGTTATCATTAGTTTTATTGTGTTTTGATCTTCTCCGTGTTTCTTGGCCAAAAAAATTAAATAAATAAGAAAGATTTGCATGAGTACAGTCCGGTCATCAGCAGCAGTTTACTCTGTTCTTTCATCCTGCTGTATTTTTACGGTTTATAAATATATTACTCGGCAGATAGACTGTAAATTAATCTGGACACAGCTTACAGTTTGAAGACGTTTATATCAGAGAAAATGGTGCATTTGCTCCTTCTGAATGTATGTCACTGCAAAGAAATACTGTATTTATTGTTGAGTATTATTCTTATCCTGAAGAAAGTCTGCCAAATGTTACTATACTCTGTACAGTAGTGTTTTTTCCTTTGCATTGATTATTCTTCATCATCAAAACATTGCAGAACAATCCTTTAATTGTTTATCTATTTAATACACTGTATAAAAATAAACTTCAGAAATGTGTACTTCCTTTTTCCTTGTGTTTTCTAGTTACAGGAGCAAGCAGTATTTATGAATGTGATGTATATATTATTATTATTATTATTATTATTATGTGAAAGTCATGTAAGGTCAAGTATCAGATTGCTGTGAAGTGAGTCCCTGAGTGAATCAGTTGATGCTCCATAAAGCAGATCCCCCACATGGGGGTGGCAACGTTAAAAATAGGTTTAGTACAGAATCTGACACAACCAGGCCACTTATCAGTGCAGAAAATGACTGGATGCTCCTTTTAAAATGTCTGCTTATGGCAGTGTTTCCCAGACTTTTTCTGCAGTGCCCCCCTTTTGTAGTTAAAAATACATTCGGGTCCCCAAAACCACAAAGACACATGGCTTTTTGCTTCCAACTTCAAACACTAACTCGTACATCACTGCAGCTTATACGTGAGCAAAAAGGTGATAAATGACCTTTATACGCTTCACTTGTAATAATTCTACTATAATCCATGTATTCTTTACCTTGCTGTGCCTGCCTCCTCTAAGGGGTTTCATCCCCCACTTTGAGACCTGGTAAAGGATGGATGATTTCACCCACAAAACAGGCCACTCACAGCTTTGTGTGAGAATAAGCTATTAGCTGGAAATTGTTGATGTCAAGCGAGGTGCCAGAATATAACTGCAATGAAGCATTATTTAAGGTGGAATGGAAAACTTCAGAAACCAGAAAGTAAAGGCAAATGTGTTAACAATAAGCAGATGTTGACTATTTTTAAGTTATTTATTTCACCTTCATTTTCACTGCAGTGACACGGACTATGTATTTCTATCTATCTATCGTTACACTTATATAGCGCCTTTCTAGACACCCAAGGACACTTTACAATTCAGAACACTCAATCCACACACACTGGTGAGAAGCCAATCCATATCTGGGCACACACACACATACAGACATTCATTCACATACACACTCATTCACTCACACAGCAGGACAGTTATTAGACAGAAGCCAATTCACCTACCCTCCATGTTTTTGGACTGTGGGAGGAAACCGGAGACCCCGGAGGAAACCCACGCAGACACAGGGAGAACATGGAAACTCCACCCAGATGGGACTTGAACCCAAGATCCCAGTGCTCAGAGGCGAACGTGCTCACCACTTAAGGTGGAATGTAAATCTTCAGCCTTGAAGAGTTTTGAATAGTCCACTTAAAAATGTCAACAGTCCATAAGTGGAACAGATTGAATGAAAAGTATGGACAGTGTATTACAGAAATGTAACGGCTGAAAGTTATTTTCTGATTAATATTATTATAGTGGGTTATTTTCCCCTTTAGCTGCACATCATCAAACCTGCTCGGTTTGCTTTCCCTCTTCGGTCTGTCTCTTTTTCGTCATCTCTCTCTCTCTCTCTCGATGTCCTGATGTGTCCTGGATCCTCAGTTGGGTTCAGGTTTCTCTGGAGCTGAATTCGACACCAAAATTAAAACACAACACTGAAGCGCGGATGAATTAATGAAGTGCTGATGAAAGGATGAGCTGGTGGTTATGAAAAGAGAGAGAGATGAATGGGAGGATGCTACCGTTCAGAGCTGAACAATTTGAGGGAAATATCTAATTGTGATTATTCCGATCAACCTTGGGACCGCTGTTTAAATTGTCGTTGTGTTCTATGCCTTGAGGCCCAGACCTTCTGTTTTTGGGTCACCTCTCGCTTGTTTGGTTTGTTCTGATTGGTCAGACTCACTAAACACACACTTCCGTGTCGGCAAGTTATATTCCTCCATATAGAAACACCAAAGATGAACGGTATCCTGTTTGAAATTACTACAGCCACAAATATCTATAAAGACTTAGGGTTTTCTTTGGATTAATGAATGAATTTTGGTTTAATTGAATAGTAAATGAATGTTGAATATATTTTAATATTTATAGTGGTTACTAAAGATGTTCTGTAGAATAATAACCAGCACTTACTGAATTTGCTTTGGTTACTGCACAATTTATAGTGAATACTAAATAATCATGGGGCGGCATGGTGACGCAGTCACACAGCTCCAGGGACCTGGAGGTTGTGGGTTCGATTCCCGCTCCGGGTGACTGTCTGTGAGGAGTGTGGTGTGTTCTCCCTGTGTCTGCGTGGGTTTCCTCCAGGTGACTGTCTGTGAGGAGTGTGGTGTGTTCTCCCTGTGTCTCCGTGGGTTTCCTCCGGGTGACTGTCTGTGAGGAGTGTGGTGTGTTCTCCCTGTGTCTGTGTGGGTTTCCTCCGGGTGCTCCGGTTTCCTCCCACAGTCCAAAAACACACGTTGGTAGGTGGATTGGTGACTCCAAAGTGTCTGTAGGTGTGAATTTGTGAGTGTGTGTCTGTGTTGCCCTGTGAAGGACTGGCGCCCCCTCCAGGGTGTATTCCTGGCTTGCGCCCAATGATTCCAGGTAGGCTCTGGACCCACCGCGACCCTGAATTGGATACAGATAATGAATGAATGAATGAATAAATAATCATTATCAGTGAATGCTTCTTTAAAAAGAATATACTCAATACTCTAAAATATACCAAATAATTCATATCACACCCTCAGCAACTCATAATACACACTGGATTCTCATAGTGGGTACTATATGAGCAGTTGGGCGCACGGTGTAACAAGTTTCCGAATTCAGAACCCTATTGAACTGAACAAGAATACGACAAAACCCAGAGTACAAAATTAGCAGTGCTTTAATTTGCCTCGGTGTGTTATGTACAAACAGTGCATTTTAAAAAGGATAAATCCGGCTCTGTACAGTACGTGAGATTGTGGTGATGGCGCGTGCTGCTTTCTGCGTGTTGTCACTCTGCTGCTACTCGTCACAGAATGACGCAGAACCTGGAGGATGCTGGGAGCTTGGGAGGCACGGAGTCTTCTGGCAGCTTTGGGATGCCGTCCAGAACTTTGAGTTTTGGCAAACAGGAGAACACACTGCAGACGAAAACAAACACAAAGCTGGGGGTCAGCGAGAGTTTATTTGATCCTGGAGCTGAGAGCTCATTTAACACTGTTATGACATGATCTTCTGGCAAAGCAGGGCTTTAGAATGTAACCTTGGAGCGGTACAATGGCCTCCTGCTCATATACTGTACATCTACACATGATTCTGTTCCAAGTTCTAGTGAGCAGCCCATTCCATCTCTTTCACAGTCTCTGCGTCACTTTCTCTCACCGTGAGCGGTAGTCCTGCAGGAACTCGCAAGGGTTGAGCCTGAGAGTGAGGGAGTGGAGGGGGGTGGTTTGGAGCAGACTCAGTTCTGAGAGGGTGGAGATGCTGTTCTCTGAGAGGCACAGGTGCTGGATCTGAGGAACCTTTGGCAGCTGACCGAATGATGTCAGGTGGTTCCGATGCAGATTCAGACTTTTACAACTGTGGCAAAAACACAGCTTTACTCTCTTTCTCACTGTCACACACACACACACTGCATGGACAGACAAATGCTCTCCAAAAATGGTCTCTTTATGAAAGAAGGCGAAAAAAAACTCTCTTAACTTTCATTTGACGTTAATGGAATAAAAAGTAATAAAAAAAAATAAATAATAAATCACTTTAATAAATATTCATTGCAAAAGGGACGTGTTGCTCCTTTTAAATTATGTCCAAATGTTTATCATTGACGGTTCACCTATTTCAGACCCAGATGTTCAACAGTGCACCCACAGGTCCCTCCCTCTCAACATAATCCCCCTTCACCAGTGCCTTTCTGAGCTGTACCTTGGCAGTCGGACTGAGCTGAGGTCCTGCAGAGCATTGTCCACCAGCTGGAGTCGCTCCACTCGGATCAGTCTCCGCAGGATCCGAGTGAAGTTCTCCAGCTGGTATGGGTCTCCCAGGTCTTGATAGGACAGGTTCAGCTCCTGTGAAGCAATATATATAGAGAGAGAGACAGTCGTGTGTGTGATTCAATGAGGATTCAGTGAGTATATGGGGTTTATGCACCACTGAGCTGTGGAGCACAAACTGGGCCAAAACTGAGAAGGAATATCTGTCAGAGGCACTTTGTAATAAAAATATTGGGGGGTGACAGTGGAAATATACCATGTTTTCAACATATAAATTCCTGTTATTCAAGCCTTGAAACAATGGTGAATTAAATGCACCAGAAACACAGAAACACATGTTGGTAGGTGGATTGGTGACTCAGAAGTGTCCGTAGGTGTGAGTGAATGTGTGTGTGTCTGTGTTGCCCTGTGAAGGACTGGCGCCCCCTCCAGGGTGTATTCCCGCCTTGTGCCCAATGATTCCAGGTATCTAGTAACCGCTTATCTAGTTCAGGGTCACGGTGGGTCCAGAGCTTACCTGGAATCACTGGGCGCAAGGCGGGAATACACCCTGGAGGGGGCGCCAGTGCTTCACAGAGCAACACAGACACACACACACATTCACTCACACATACGGACACTTCTGAGTCACCAATCCACCTACATACATTTCATTTTGAAGCGTGGGAGGAAATCGGAGCACCCGGAGGAAACCCACGCAGACACAGGGAGAACACACCACACTCCTCACAGACCGTCACCCGGAGGAAACCCATGCGGACACAGGGAGAACACACAACACTCCTCACAGACCGTCACCCGGAGGAAACCCACGCGGACACAGGGAGAACACACCACACTCCTCACAGACAGTCACCCGGAGGAAACCCACGCGGACACAAGGAGAACACACCACACTCCTCACAGACAGTCACCTGGAGGAAACCCACGCAGACACAGGGAGAACACACCACACTCCTCACAGACAGTCACCCGAAGGAAACCCACGCAGACACAGGGAGAACACACCACACTCCTCACAGACAGTCACCCGAAGGAAACCCACGCAGACACAGGGAGAACACACCACACTCCTCACAGACAGTCACCCGAAGGAAACCCACGCAGACACAGGGAGAACACACCACACTCCTCACAGACAGTCACCCGGAGGAAACCCACGCAGACACAGGGAGAACACACCACACTCCTCACAGACAGTCACCCGAAGGAAACCCACGCAGACACAGGGAGAACACACCACACTCCTCACAGACAGTCACCCGGAGGAAACCCACGCAGACACAGGGAGAACACACCACACTCCTCATAGACAGTCACCCGGAGGAAACCCCCGCAGACCCAGGGCGAACACACCACACTCCTCACAGACAGTCACCCGAAGGAAACCCACGCAGACACAGGGAGAACACACCACACTCCTCATAGACAGTCACCCGGAGGAAACCCCCGCAGACACAGGGCGAACACACCACACTCCTCACAGACAGTCACCCAGAGGAAACCCACGCAGACACAGGGCGAACACACCACACTCCTCACAGACAGTCACCCGGAGGAAACCCACGCAGACACAGAGAGAACACACTAAAACTCCTCACAGACAGTCACCCGGAGCGGGACTCAAACCCACAACCTCTAGGTCCCCATCGTCATTTAATGAGACTATAATCTTTAATAATATTTTGCTCTTATATAGCGCTTTTCAGGAACCCAAAGAAGCTTCTATTTTACTTTATGCTTCAGTAACAACGCTTTGGATGCTGGATTTCTCTTCGTCTTTTTTTCTCTATCATTTAGCACAATGCAAAACAATACAGGTGTATATTAAGTAGCATAACAGAACTGGTAGTTAGGGCTCTCCTCCAAGCATATAAAGGTCCAGTGCCATTGCATTTACCACAGTTTGTAAGTAAGCTGTGAAGCTTCACAAGTCAGAGAGAGAGAGAGAGAGAGAGAGAGAGAGAGAAAGAGAGAGAGAGAGAGAGAGAGAGAGAGAGAGAATGAGAATGCAAGTAAAAGGGTGAATCTAAGGCCTCACCACACAGTTCTCCCAGTTCTCCTGCAGCCTTTCCTCCCACCTCTGCCCTTCGTCTGTCCTCCATCTCCTCCTCCTTCCGTTCCTGAGGAAGATGTCTTCATCCCTAAGGGAACACTCATCTTCTGAAGGCCCTGCAGCAAGACGTCAGTCACAAAATCACTCCTTTAAGGCATCGTATGTATAATACAAAGCAAGTGTATTTGACTTCATGAAGTCAGGTTTCATAAAATGTGCTCATTAGATCATTGTAGACCAGAACCTTGCAATAGTGCCTTAAAATGTTTATAATATTCTTATCAACAGATGGTACAATGCTTTTTGAACTCTGACATTACTATGACATGCCTCTGTCTTATAATGTGTCATGCATTTAACCCTAAAGCAAACATAATAAGGTACTATATGTGGCATAGATGATGTTAATCCAGCAAATCCTTGCATTATTCTGTAGTTGACTAGATAAGGAACTGCCTATATATGGAACTCCATTTTAAAGCTGGACTTTTCTATATTTTGATTAATGCCATCAAGTCCTCACAGCAGTGTTCTAATATCTAAGCCGTCCTGGTGTAGCAAAGACTACTACTGTGGCAAAGTGAAACACACTCCTGATTAATGCACTTGATTTGAGAACGCTGAACGAGAATGTGTCCAAAAATATTCCTCACCCTCTCGAACCCTGGGGCAGCTGAGCTGGTCTCCACGGACATCGTGTTCATCCAGGTGATGCCACGAGGTGAACCGGAAACGGCTGGATGGCAGCTAAAATAAAGAGAGAGAGAGAGAGAGAGAAACAACTCAGAAATCATTCGAAAACTTAATTAAATTAGTGATCCAAACCTTTTGGAGTTTTTTAGGTTTTGATTAGGACTGGACAATAATTCAATATTAATACATATCACAATATAAAATGTTTCAATAACGTTTTTAAATATTCAATATTTCAACATACATTATTTACAACATCTGTCACTGACTGACTTCATTACAGGGCGCTGTCGTCATTTCAGCGCACTCCATTTAAAATATTAATATTGACAAAGCCAGTATGTTTATGTTTGATGCTGATGTCATGTTTCTCGTTTGTTCTCCGAGGTTCTTCACTGTTCATACATCGATATCGGGATTATATCGTACCGAACATATTTACGAAATATATCGTGATACACATTTTGCTCATTTCATCATTTTAATTTATCTTGGTCATATATATATAGTAATATAGTAAAAATAATAACCTGTAAAGGGATGTTAAAGTACTTTCATGGCCAGGGTACGATCAATTTTGAGCCTGTTCACCAAGATCGAAGGTTTAAGCAACAGGGCTTTAAATGTATTTCCTCATTAGGTCAGAAACTATTAGAAAGATAAACAATGTTGCATCAAAAATAACAGACATTGTAGACGTTTATGAAAAAGGACACTAACAGAACAGTCTCTATATTCTATGGGTCTGTTTGAGTGGTCGTGGATGTTTCAACTGATTACGTTAAAAATAGATGGGTAAAGGGAGTTAAAAAGGAACTTGAAGTGAATACTAGAGGAGGAATGGAGTAAGATCTAGAACCTGCCTAGAACTACACTTGGAAGATCATGGAGGGATTGTTTTGAAAGTTGGTTTTTCAGATCTGCATCACAAACAAACCGGTGAGCAATGAAAACAAAGCCATTTCTTTTGCTCTAGTAAATAAGTGTTGACCATACACATATTCTGTGACACTGTTCAGTATTAATTTTGTACTGGGAAGAAGTAGGAAGGGATCCTGAATTTTCTTAATGTATTGCATTGTTTCTCTTTTCCAGACCTCAGCAATGTTAAAAGCTTTCGTTTGCACTTGTGTGTACTGTGTATTTCTCTTCAGGTCTTGGTTTTAATCCCGTACCTAGTAGGGATGCACCTATCCGATGTTAGGATCAGATAACTGTCCCGATATTAACAAAATTAGCTGGATCAGGTATCAGATAAATAAGCCGATCCATGGAACCGATCCATTCACTTTCAATTCAAGTTATTTAAGCTAAATTAAAAAACATTGCAAAATTTTATTTGGAATTGGACGAAATGTTTGCATGTTTAGTGTCTGATTACTGATTGTATTTGACCAAGTCATTTGTTCATTCTCAGGTTCAGCTGCTAGATTATATTTTGGATTTGTTTACTCTAAATATTTAAAAATACAATTGATTACTCTTTGTTTGTTTGACAAAGTGAAGCTACTTATTTAATTTTTGGCTGATACATTTATTTTTACTATATTTTAAGAACTTCTGATCTGAATTTGAGAACTGTGCCAAGGTCCTTCACAACTGTGTATTTTAGTAACAAATAAATAGCCTTTCAGTACATTTATGTCTGTGTTAATTGGTTATATTTTGTTATGTTTTAAGTAATGTTTAAGTCACTATTAATGCCTTAAGTCTCTCCCAAAAGGTGAGGTATATGGTTTATTAATTTAGTAATAGTATTGGATCAGTGTGGGGTACCGACCAATATGCAAACTTTATGTATCTGTATTGGAACTGAAAAAGTTGGAACTGAAAAAGGGTTTGGATAATTTTAATAATTAATTCATTCATCGTCTGTAATTGCTTCTCCAGTTCAGGGTCGCGGTGGGTCCGGAGCCTACTCAAAATCATTGGACACAAGGCAGGAACACACCCTGGAGGGGGCGCCAGTCCTTCGCAGGGTGATACACACTCACACATTCACTCACACCTACGGACATTTTTTCAGTTGCCAATCCACCTACCAACGTGTGTTTTTGGGACCGTGGGAGGAAACCGGAGCACCCGAAGGAAACCCACGCAGACACAGGGAGAACACACCACACTCCTCACAGACAGTCACCCAGAGGAAACCCACGCAGACACAGAGAGAACACACCACACTCCTCACAGACAGTCACCCAGAGGAAACCCACGCAGACACAGGGAGAACACACCACACTCCTCACAGTCACTCGGAGCGGGACTCGAACCCACAACATCCAGGTCCCTGGAGCTGTGTGACTGCGACACTAACCTGCTGCACCATCGTGCCACCAATTTTAATATTAAAATATTAAATTATTATTATTTTTTTATTGGTGATGCTGTATTCTCTGAACTAGATGACAAAGATGACTCTGAATGAGCGTCTGCTAAGTGTAATTAAATGTAAACGTTCTACTGTAGTGTATTTTCCAGTACTATTTGATAAAACATTGCTTTAAGCTGCTATTTCCTGCTTTTGTTTGTTTGGTTACTCCTGAAGCAGCGGTGTGGACTGAGTGAACTCATGCTCAGTCACTGGTTGTGACCTCGACTGAAGGCGTCTCTCTTTCTAAAGATTAGATTACTTTTACATCCACTCAAGTTTATTCATGGCTTAGCTGTGGTCAGTAACTTAACCCAGAGGGACCACCCTTTACTCTGACCCTTATGCTAGTGATACTATACACACTGAGGGAGAAAGACCAGGTGTGTTTCTACCTGAACATTTAATAAATCAACCTCATATAAGACTGTGTACACTCCGGAACGAGAAGTGAACAAGGGAAAACATTGCTTTTAATGATGAAGAATAAAGCAAACAACATGCAACTGAGTTTTTTTAATGCCGAGTTCTTGCAGAAGTTGTTTTTGTTGGGGATTTTTTATTTATTTATTTGTTTACTCAGAGTGGAATCCATTAAACCCATTTTACACTTCCCAAACCTAATATTATACTTCATTAAACCAAGTCTCAAATATTCTCTGTATGATTTAAATCTAAACGGTGTAGAATAAGATCTCGCTCTTGGATTCTGAACCATTCTTGGTCTTTGGTCTGTGAGCACTCTCTTGTTAAGAACTGACATCTGATCATTTCTCCTTAGACAAACATCATTTTTGTGGAAAGAAAGACGTTCTCTAATACTCTATTCTGGATTTGTTATTAGCAGCATCAGAAGGGTTTTGAAAATGTGGACTTGGTCATTTTTTGGAGCTGGAGATTACATGGGTTTAAACTCATTTGACGTTAACACATTTTTGTAATTTCACATAATCTTTTAGAGAATAAACTTTACAAAAATAAAAGTCAATGTAAGTTTAGACCATTTCTATCAGAACTGTTGTCATGACGACCTAAAGAGCAGCTGGTGATTTCATGAGCATGTTTTTGACAACTGGAAAACAATGGATTCCTGCCCATTTAATGTTGCCAGATTGAGCAGGATTTCTTGCCTTGCCATTTTTAATAGCATCAAAATAATTAATTATCAGTATGTTTTGTTACTTTTAGAATTACAACAATGACAAAAACACAGCCCAATACAGAAATAAACGTTAAAATGTGTATTTTATTTCATTTGGTTAAAGAGAAAATATGTTTATAGAGTTTTTCTTCTTTCCTCCTACAACATCATTTTCTGTGAATGTCATAAACTCTGTCAGTGATTAAAGAAAACTGACCAACTGTATGAAGAGTGAAATAATTATATAAAATGTATAATACTGAGAATCATAACCACAGTTATTGGTGCAGTTTAAATGTAGCGCTGCTGGTTCTTTGGTTCCGTGTGCCAAAATTTGTGATGTGTACTGAATGTGGTTACTTTATTATTAGACGTCATGAAGGGACACTGAGAATGCTGTGAACTTGCGAAGATTACCACAGACGTAGACATCCTTAAATTAACCAAATAAAGTGTGTTTTGTTATTTGTTGTAAATATACAGGTTTTTTTTTAAATTAACTGACATCTGAATCTATACACAACTTCACTGTCCAATTTTCATTTCTCTCTTTTTATAAAATAAGCATACAATTTAAAAGGTCAGGTTCTTAGGATTCTGCTGCTATGTTCATATTGGGTAGCGCAATTACTTTATTTACAATATTGGAAATCTTAGCTTACTGTAAATAAATACAAGTACTTTACTCACTCAAATCAACATTTTTCAGGAGTCATATGTGTGTAGATTAATGTCCAAGACTCGCTTGAATTTGACAGAAAATATGCTTTTAGATAAAAACACTTTTGTTTAAGTCGGTGCCAATACTGCTAAGATTATTGGTGCCCCCTAACTTCGGCCACCTCCCCTGCTTGTGACAGTCAAACGAGACCGTTTCTACCACATTCAGTGGTTTTGAGAGGTTCACAATGAGATCACGTTTGTCCTGTGTTGGTATCCGTACTCTACATGTAAGGACTAAAATGGCGGTAGATTTTTCACCTCAGAGAAAAGGAAGTTAACCGCTAAGCTAACTTTTACACTGAGTGAAATATCTGTCGCAAAATGGAAATGTGTTGTGTTCCACATGCAGTTTTGCACACAAAGAATTACAACACTGTTAGAGATACTTAAATATTGTTTAGATGTGTGATTTCTTGCAAGACTGATGTTTAAATGCCCTACTAAGGCTTGAACTTACGTTTCATTGTTTTATCCAATGCGATTGGCGAAGAGAGAGGGGGCGGCCGGAGTTAGGGGAAAGACATATTTGCAGGGACTAGTTCGTGCTCAAGAATGTGTGTGACTTTGCATATAATGTAAATTAGCTCGAAATCTAAGTGGGCGGAGCTTATGGGTTCTTGAGGCTTTTTTGTAGGGTCTGACCTGAGGAATCAGGGAAAATAAGAATTTCGTATCTACGCCACACGGGGTAGGAGATATAGCGCCACCATCAGGCTGATTCTTTGCGCCTGAGTAACGGGGAGGGTTTACTACCAGTTGACCAAACTTCAGGTCTGTAGGCCTTACGGTTTGGGCGGCCCATCGCATTTCATCAGAGAAAAAAAATTCGAAACAAAAACAATATGGCTCCAGCACTTTCAGTGCTTGGACCCCTAATTTTATAGTCATGGATGTTTACTTAAGTTCACCACAACTGTGAACGATCCCGAGTCTGTTAGCAAATCAAATCTTAGTTAAATTGATCCAAAAACATATATTAATATATTATGTAAATGTATTCCATCATTTGATCTCCATGTGGCTCTCTGTGATTCTTATCAATTTCACAACACACTTATATTTTTATTTTAAAGCTAGTCAATATATAAGAGCATATTTTAAGAAATAGATCAATATTACCGGAATGATAAGGTTAGATATGTTTTACTTGTTCTTAGAATATTTATTGTCATGTAATTTTCATCACTGTCTTATGCTTGTTCACTTGATACATTTATTTAAAACACGTGCAAACGTCTATGAAATGTACAATGTTCTTGTAATATTCTCATAAATATTACACATATTCACTAGGTTTAGATGCTTTCACCTGCCAAGGCATCACTACATGTGTTCTCTGTTTGTCCTTCTATCAAGGACAGCTTCTAACTCAAGTCCTTTCTATGTGTTCTTGGCACTGAAACAGCTGAGACAGAGAGAAGCTTACTGGAGTGGCAACGATGCCGGAGTCCGGAGTGTGTTCCACGGAGAGAGGAGTGTGTGTGTCACTGAGCTCAGAGGAGTGAGATGAGTGAGATTTGGGGAAACTGCCACTGCTGGTGTTCACTCCTGAGGAACTGGAGTCAGACACAGAGAAATAAACACACACAAAATATAAGCCTCCTGTGACAACAAAGATATCCCAAAGATATCAGATGGAAATGCATCACTCCAGAGAACACAGTTCCACTGCCCCAGATCCCAGTGCTGGTGGACTCTGTAGCCCTGTAGCCCACATTTGGCACTGAGCAGTGACATTAGACTCGTGCCACTTAAATTTTATTGTTTTCTAAAAAGTTTAATATCTGTTTCCACAATGTTCTCTCATCTTTAATGAGTGAGTTCATTCAGCAGAAGGAGTGTCTACAAACAGAAATGTTTAATCTAAATGCTTGTGTTCTATATTTTCTGCATGTGTGTGACGCCCTGTGTTGTGTTCCTGCCTTGCACTGAGTGCTTGCTGGTAGGCTCTGGGCACACTGACCATGATCAGACTGAAGTGGTTACAGATGATGGATGGAACAATAAAAAGATGGGTTGCACATATGAATGAATGGGGATAATATAGCCTCACAGCACCTTGGAGTGCTACCTGCAACATACTAAACATATTAAAATAAAATGGTTAAGAACAAGGCCTTCTCAAAACTACAAATCAGTCCTGGAGCTGTGTGTCTGTAAGGAGAGCCGCAGTTCTGCTCAAATAAGGCTAAGGTTACCGTGAACTCTGCACTCTTTCCCGGATTAAAGCCGTCACCATGACAACCCGAGCACACCTGAGCTCGTGCTTATCTACACAGGTGAAGAGGATTTTTCCAAAATGTCCAAATGATTTATAAACTTAAAACTTTTTCAATATAAGGAACTTCAGGGTCACGGTACAGATAAACAAATGAACATGGGCTCTCTCTCACACACACACACATATATACACACACAACACATACTTACACACAATCTGCACCGAGTCATGCCTTTTAATGCGGTATATAATGTTTAGTTGATGCCTCACCTCTCGGACATGTCCTCTTCGTGTCATTAACACACGCTGAAAGTGTCCAGCAGAAACAGACCGAGCTTTCCCACCATGGCATCGCGCTCAACCGACGAGTCTTCAATGATTCATTTATTATGAACCGACTCGTTTCAATTGACGAATCGATTCATGACGAAACGAAAGAGGGTGCAAACACGGGAGACGACATAATAATACAACGTCGAGTTTGT
The DNA here is from genome assembly GCF_029633855.1 of Hoplias malabaricus. Taxonomy (NCBI): domain Eukaryota; kingdom Metazoa; phylum Chordata; class Actinopteri; order Characiformes; family Erythrinidae; genus Hoplias; species Hoplias malabaricus. Next base: position 35,845,788 of record NC_089810.1, read on the forward strand.
GGTCTGTGGGTTTTACAAGAGGCACGAGAGAGTTATTTCAGACACATATACAACAAGTCTATTACAACGACCTCGCGTTAACTTTGAGCTCTTAATAACGCCCCAGAGAAACTAAAACGTAAGGTCATACCCATTCCAGAAATGTTGGGACGCTGTGCAAAATGCTATTAAAAACAGAATGTAACTATGTGCCAAAAGCTTAAACCCTATATTTAATTAAATATAGTACAACGGAAACTGAGAATTGTATTATTGTTTGTAAAATATATGCTCATTTTTAATTTGGTGCCAATATCACGTTCCAAAAAATAATTAATTAGGTTAATTGACAACAGTAACAATATTAAGATGAAGAGAAGTTCAATAATAATGTTTCTCAACTTAAAATTGTATAGAACTTTGGGGTTTCATCATTTATGGTACATTATCGTTAAAAGAGAATCAGGAGAAATCTCCATATACAAGGGGCAAAGCCTAGCACTAGCACTAATGGCTAGTTGTCTTCAGGCCCTCAGACTGGGGAGGGGGGGGGCTACTGACGTGCAGACTGACCAATTAAATGTTTACAGAGAAGGTTATCGACCAATAACGGTAGCTCTAGAGTCAGACCGTCCAATCCGAAGGGTTTAGGCTACTTCACCACGCCCCCTTTTCCACTCAAGCGAACCAATCGGAGTAGGGGAGGGCGGGACTAGTTTGTGAACGAAACTTCTCGAAGTTCTATGTAAGCTCTAGAAAAACAACATCCCGGACGTTTGTGAAATTCCGGCCGGACATTTTTTTTAAGTCTAAAAAAGAGGACATGTCCGGGTAAAAGAGGACGTCTGGTCACCCTAGGTTTGTATTAAACTTCTCTCAAATACACGATGAACTGTACTAAATAGCATTTTAAAGTATTATATGATTTTACAATGACCAGTCTTAAATGTGTTCGTGTTGTATTTCTTCTTGTAATGTTTTTAAATACTACTTCTCAACCCTGGTCCTGGAAGCATATGGTTGTGCATGCTTTCTGTTATTTAATGGTCCCAAACACATTTCATTAAAATGATCAGCTTATTGAGCTGAAACTGGTGGGTTAAAACAGAGAGAGCACCAAAATACACATTTGAGTATGCCTCCAGGACTAGGGTTGAAAAACACTCCATCATCTGAGATCCCATGCACAGAATAGTTTTGTTTCAACCTGCATCTGCACACTGACACTAAAGCCATGGACACCGCCAATCAGACATTTCTTAGAAAGCTAATAAGTTAGAGCTGATGTGGCACATTTTGTTTGTCACTACACAGAATCTAACTGTTGCACTATTTTAATATAGAAAAGAAAACACAGATATGAAATTATATTATTTTCTGATTATTAATTAATTAATGAGTTTATTTTTAGCTTGGCTGCGCTTGATCTGCATCCCATGAGCTTTCTGCCATCTTTCTCAAAGAAAGCTTTATTGCCAAAAGGGGGAGAAGCATAGTGTGCATCTAAGATGCTTTATGGCATTATTAATAGTTTTTAGGTCACAGCAATTATACATAAAAAAAAATTAAAAATAGTTTATTCAACATATCGTCACTGTTAGAAAAAAACATCCAAAAATAATGGAGAAAGGCACAACAGCAGAAATATATTAATTTTTAACTTTAAAAGATACCTGTGATATTCAGTGTATTGAATTAATCCTGATAGGTCTGTTGTGCTGAAACGAATGGCATCCAAAACTGGTATACACACACAAAACACACACACACACAGTCTGTCCTCTTTCCCGTGTGCTCCAAATTAGGCAGGGACAGATATTAATCTCACTCTCTACTCCTGAGCCAAATGATGCTCTGTCCTTGCCAGATAGTGCTCCAGCTCCAAATGGACATATGTTGGATGTCTGCAGTGTTAATGCTGATTAGATCTGCCTCTGTAAATGCTGCCAAATAGAGCTCCTGTTTTATCATTCACTCGTTCTGATAACAGATGGTGAACTGCTTTATAATACTGCAGCAAATCACTATCACCTGCTAAATAATAAATCCTTTGACCTTCAAATAGGACACACATCTAATGTATGTGTAAATATGTGCGAGAAAGAGAGAGAGAGAGAGAGCTCAACAGAATTTGAATCATTGTTGTAATAATGAAATGAATAAATTTATAAATTTTTAACCCATGTATTGGAAAGACATAAATATTCATTGTCTGTAACCACTTATCCAGTTCAGGGTCGCAGTGGGTCCAGAACACACACACTGAAGGGGGTGCCACTCTTCCATAGGGCGTCACACACAAACACACTTTTTTTGAGTCGACAATCCACCTACCGACATGTGTTTTTGGACCATGGGAGGAAACCCACACAGACACAGGGAGAACACACCACACTCCTCACAGACAATCACCCGGAGGAAACCCACGTAGACACAGGGAGAACACGCCACACTCCTCACAGACAGTCACCCGGAGGAAACCCACGCAGACACAGGGAGAACACACCACACTCCTCACAGACAGTCACCCGGAGGAAACCCACGCAGACACAGGGAGAACACACCACACTCCTCAAAGACAGTCACCCGGAGGAAACCCACGCAGACACAGGGAGAACACACCACAGTCCTCACAGCCAGTCACCAGGAGGAAACCCACGCAGACACAGGGAGAACACACCACACTCCTATCAGGCAGTCACCCGGAGGAAACCCACGCAGACACAGGGAGAACACACCACACTCCTCACAGACAGTCACCCGGAGGAAACCCACGCAGACACAGGGAAAACACACCACACTCCTCACAGACAGTCACTCGGAGGAAACCCACGCAGACACAGGGAGAACACACCACACTCCTCACAGACAGTCACCCGGAGGAAACCCACGTAGACACAGGGAGAACACATTTTTTGTGCCCAGGTATTGGAAAGATATAAATATTCATTGTCTGTAACCACTTATCCAGTTCAGGGTCGCAGTGGGTCCAGAACACACACACTGAAGGGGGTGCCGCTCTTCCATAGGGTGACACACACACACACACACTTTTTTTGAGTCGACAATCCACCTACCGACGTGTGTTTTTGGACCATGGGAGGAAACCCAGACAGACACAGGGAGAACACACCACACTCCTCACAGACAGTCACCCGGAGGAAACCCACGCAGACACAGGGAGAACACACCACACTCCTCACAGACAGTCACCGGAGCAAGACTTGAACCCACAACCTCCAGGTCCCTGAAGCTATGTGACTGCGACACTACCTGCTACCTCCTATAATAAATATATATATTATTTAAATAATAATATCCTAATTCAGTGTCATGGCTTTGCTGCTACTGATTTTAAGACCCATATTAGCGACGTCAGGTACTGAAGTGCAGTTATTAGTTCTGGATATTGGATGGAGCACCAACACTCCAACACTAAAATCACTACCGAAATGAGGTGTCTACAAACTATTGGACACATAATACATGTGTATTTTGCAAAAATGACGCTAGGCATGGGAGGATTCTTCCACATTCATGTTTATTTCTGAAATTGAGAGAATACAGCTGGTGTGTGTTTTTTTAATTTATTTTTAAATCCCTGTACACCAAACACCAAAGTCACCATCCAGCTGAGGGGGTCACTATGGCAACCCTGCATCACTACCTGTACATTCGTAAACCTCGGATTAACAGACAGACATAACTTATATTTATAAGGCATATCCGTATTTCAGCAGTACTGTAGCCACATTTATAATAAATATAGAAAAAAAAATATGATTTACTAAGATTCAGAGTGGTTTACATAATATATATCTTATGAATGAATGAGGAAAAATAATGCACCTTTTTGTAATAAATATCTAATTTTTTCTATGTAACACAATGGCAAATATACAGTAACAAAATGTGCAGAATGCCTGCATGCTCTAAACAGCTGGTGGAAAATAAACCAAGCAAATTAGCCCATATACACATATTAAAACACTTTTTAAAGTCACTTGTATGACCAGAGAGGCAGATATATCAGAAAGATATTTACAGCAGTTCTTTGTCCAGTGGTTAAAGCTGAGTATCAAAACACAGTCACAATTATATAATATATATATTTTCATATCGTATGTGTGTTCACGGTTCTCTGTAGGGAAAACCATGGAGTGAAATGGCATTTGCAGTGAGATTGCACCCTTTAGGCCATGTGTGTTTTCTAAGAGTACAGTTGTGAATCTGAATTAAAATAGGATTAATACTGAACATATGCCTGTTACATTGAATCAAAGTCCTGATCAAACGAATCGATGACTTCAGGGTTCATCACTCGCCCCATGAACAGGAGAGATCCTGCCAGAAAAACCACACACAGTTCACTACATTAATATAACAATAAAACAATAATAAAGACTTTATTATAGACAGTAAACAGACATTCAACTAGCTTCGGCAGTTAGCATATTGTTTACTTATAATATGTTAGGGTAGAGTTAGGTCCCCTGTGCTTTGGAGAGCTTGTAGTGTTGTCCCTCTCCTCTGATTGTTCTCAGGTGGTTACTGTTCTGGTGGAGGTTCTCAACTCCCTATTGGCTGGCTTTGATGGTGGGAAATTTAAAATGACTTTGTCCTGTAGTTGGGAGAGCTGCCATTTTCTTTCCATCCAGGCTAATCCCTTGCTCCAGCTGGCTGCCCATCAATATCAGACCAAACCATGGCAATAGTCATGTTGTATTTTGTTGGAATCCGGCTTGAACAGGATTTGTAGGAGTGACCTGCCTTTTGTTTATATTTTATTGGCTTTGTTTTTGGTGAGAGCACACAGGGCAGATATTTGAAGGCAATACCGGACTCTAACTATAATAAACTACTGCCTTTATTACTTGTGTCTTATGTCTGAGGCTGAGTGGGCAGGTAGAAGGCAAGTCCCACATCATTCCTACCCTTTGCCCAATACTGTTCAAATTCGCACCCTACTCCCTGTGCACTTTACATATACATAATACAGCTACATTTCTACATTGTGTATTACATAGGATTGAGAAAGATATTTGTGATCCAGCCCTAGTGCTTTGGTGGTGTAATTACAGAGTGACAACAACAACGTAGAACAAATAAATGCTCACAACAGCATAGGGGACTTACGCAGGCCACAAGTAGGCTGTGCGTCGAGTCAATGTAGAAGCATAAATTGGCCTTAACCCCTAGAGGACCTAGTGGTGTCCAGCATTGTTAGCATGTTGTTGAATTTATATTTTGATCCCTTTAGCTTGTATTTCAAAGGATCTGTGGTAATGGGACCAAAAATTATTGGAACAATATTGTTTACCACAGGACACGACTAAAGAGAATTTAGAAATTTAGAAACTAAAGAGAATTCTCTGCCATAGAGAAATCCAGCTGAACAGGTTAATAAACTTAAGCTATAACTATAGATCCAACAGAATTGCACCCAGGAGATTTAAAAAAATAAATATAAATAAATAAAATTCAACCATCTGTAGGTAATTGGTGATGAACTGTCCCAAAAAATTGAGTCATACATTTCTAGAGCTAGCAGATCCTTGACTAAATTAATTAGGGTGGGGAGTGGTTGTTTAAAAGTGCTTATGCTAAAAACGATCATTCTGTTGTTTGATATACCTGTCCTCCTGTTTCTAATGACAAAGAAGAAAGGATGGTCAGCCATGACCTGAGGGTACAGCACCATCGTCCGGGTCAATGCAATCATTCCTGCAGGAGAAAATGTGTTACTGTAAAATTACTTATTTGTCAATGGGGTAAAAAAATTCTAGAGGACAAAAATGTATTTATGGAAAGCTGAAAGAAAGTGCACAGAAAAGTCTAGTAAATATAGATGAAAGAGGGCATAGTAGAGAGGAGAAAAAGGGACAGAAAGAAATGGAAGGAAACCAGAGGAATGGAAAAAGCTTTAGAAAGGAGAGAAAATGGATGTATATGTGTTAATGCGATGAAACAGAATGACCAAGAGTGGGCGCTATTAGCATTTGTTCATGATTTTGATCAGTCTCCTGAAGGCCTCCATGCGTACACTTGTTTTTAAAAATATTTTCTACCGGTTTTAGCCTTTCGTACACAGTTATAGATCACGGAAAATGGACATTTTTGTAAAGCCCTTCCAGGGTTATGAAATTAGAGCGTATTCAGTGTTGATATATAAACAAGAAAAGCTGAGATTTGGGGTTCAAGTGTCAAAAATGTGCTGTTATCTTCGTTGTTTGATGTCAGTGTGTGCTGCTGTCTCCTTTGTTTACCTGAGGTAATTATGTGCATGGAGGACGCAGACAAAATGGCGCTCTTTTTTAAGGCTTCTGATTGGCTAATATGCCTTTATTGTTAGCGTTATATCGCAGCCTGCTGGTTTGACTTGCTTTTGGCATGACAGCGATTAACAGCATGGTTAATATTTAAAGAAAATGGTGCTTGTGAGGACCGGATAATGAAATATAGAGTTTTAAAAATACCCAAGCACGCGTGAAGTAAGCTGCGGTGACATGAAAAAATAAATTGTGAGATTTAATGAAAATTTAAGAACATAAAATAAAACAAAAAGTATATGTTAACTGGTAGAAATACATGATCAAAAATATGAATGAATGATAAAAATTAAAATCCTCTTTAGTGTGTAATTACAGGAGGCAATGAGACAATGATGGAGAGAATAAACAGATGACTATAATAGTGATGAAGAGAATAAATAAACAATTGTAACCTGATCCTGCAGCTCCCTCTGCACCCTCCTCTGTCACCTCCAGATATGACTTCTGGACAGCTTTACCTATAAACAGACTACCATCTACAGAGGGAGGGATATATAAAAAAGGGGGGAATAGAAGGGAAAAGGGGCATAGAGAGTATGAAAAAATCAAAGGACAAGGAAAGGGATGAATGAGGGGACAGACAGAATAGAGAGAGGAGGGTAGGGAGAGAAACGAGATTCATATGAAAAATGAATTCTCTCACTAAGCAGCCCTTGTGAATAATTCATGAAGCTCTCTCTGTGTGTGTGTGTGTGTGTGTGTGTTGTTACTGATGCAGAAAATTGGGTTTTCACTTCATTTCTTTATTTACAGAACGTCAACACTGGAATATCACCATCCCGTCTCCAAAAACAAAGGTAAACAATGTTCTTAACTTTAATAAAGGTCGAAGAAACACGTGTCTGTTTTAAATTTGTATTGGTCTGTTTCTGTCAGTAAATTTAGCATGACGTACAGCTACAGCATAGATCAGGAACGGCTGCTTTAAGCTTTATAGAAAAAAAATATAGTCAAAAAAGATTCAAGACATTACATGGAATTATTAATTTTAAGAATCGCTATATTATTAATAAATAAGCCAATTAATTAAACAGAAGAAATAATCTATTCTGTAATTCTACAGACTGTAGATTTCAGTCCAGTGTGTGTGTGTGTGTATGGAAGGGTGCAGTGTTCAGCAGGGTAACCACGCTGAATGAATTCTAAGTGTTTCTGTCTATTTTTAAGCCCTGGTGGAGTCTTGTTGAAGAGATCAACATTTCAGAGCAAAGACAAGTTGCAGTTGTGCCCTGAGGCTGAGAAAGAAAGATGAAAATAAAAATCCCTCCCCACCACAAAAATTCACACTTCACACACTTTGTGTAGATCTTCCTCCTCCACACAGCTCTCAGCTAAAATAGTTCTCAGCCAGGAAACCTGAAAGCTCTTGCAGAAATATCAGCAAAAACAAGACTTTTTTAATTTTTCTTAGTTCCAGAATTAGACTCTGAGGCAACTTCCTATCTGATATTAGTCATTGTGTGGGAGTGGGAATATTTCTGAGAAGCTTCAGGGACCTGGAGGATGTGGGTTCGTATCCCGCTCCGGGTGACTGTCTGTGAGGAGTGTGGTGTGTTCTCCCTGTGTCCGCTTGGGTTTCCTCCGGGTGACTGTCTGTGAGGAGTGTGGTGTGTTCTCCCTGTGTCTGCGTGGGTTTCCTCCAGGTGACTGTCTGTGAGGAGTGTGGTGTGTTCGCCCTGTGTCTGCGTGGGTTTCCTCTGGGTGCTCTGGTTTCCTCCCATGGTCCAAAAACACACGTTGGTAGGTGGATTGGCGACTCAAAAGTGTCCGTAGGTGTGAGTGTGTGTCACCCTGTGAAGGACTGGCGCCCCCTCCAGGGTGTGTTCCCGCCTTGCGCACAGTGATTCCGGGTAAGCTCTGGCCCAACTATGACCCTGAATTGGATAAGCGGTTTCAGACAATGAATGAATAATAATAGGGCTCCGGGTGACTGTCTGTGAGGAGTGTGGTATGTTCTCCCTGTGTCCGAGTGGGTTTCCTCCGGGTGACTGTGAGGAGTGTGGTGTGTTCTCCCTGTGTCCGCGTGGGTTTCCTCCAGGTGACTGTCTGTGAGGAGTGTGGTGTGTTCTCCTTGTGTCTGCGTGGGTTTCCTCCAGGTGACTGTCTGTGAGGAGTGTGGTGTGTTCTCCCTGTGTCCGCGTGGGTTTCCTCCAGGTGACTGTCTGTGAGGAGTGTGGTATGTTCTCCCTGTGTCCGAGTGGGTTTCCTCCGGGTGACTGTCTGTGAGGAGTGTGGTGTGGTGTGCCAAGAAGTTGACGCACTGTTGTGAGGTTTTGAGGGAAATCGGGCACAAACAGTAGTGAGGTCAGGTACTAACTAATGTTGGATGATTAGTTCTGGTTCACAGATACCATTCCAAAGGTTTTAGAAGGAGCTGCGTTACAACAGAGAAAACAGTCCCACTGTTCTACAGCCCAACGCTGGGGGGGGGGATTTATACTCCACTATTCCACTCATGTCACTGGGCATGGTGTACCTGCTTTTTCTGTGGTCATGGCGGAGAGGTCAGCGTCTTTAGTGAAGATGTTTTTAATTCCCAGCTGCTGCAAAGCATCTTTCAGATCAAACTTTTGTTCCACCTTAAACCTGTGTAAAGAAATGATTAAATACCATCCATCAGAATAGAATCACACTAGCTGAACAAATGACCTTCGCTGAGGTAGAGAGGAATCAATTAAAGGGACAGAAGGATGTAGGGAGGGTTAAAAGTAAAGGGATACGTACAGGACTTTAACACACAAATAAACATGGATATGGGGAATGGGTTTGAATAAAGGCCAACTGCAGATGAATAAGCAGTGCCTCTCTGCCCTGAGCAGTAAGATCTCCACCTTCTGTTTCTTGGATGAATAAACAGCGGTAATAGAGGAATGAAGGGAAAGGAAGATGGAAAGATGGAGGGTGAATAAATGGAGAAAATGATAAAAAACGACTACGAACTGAATAAACTGATGGAGAGAAGGAAAAGAGGATAGAGAGAGTAAAAAGACAAAGGAGTAAAGGTCAGTAGTTCTCTCTCTGCCGCTACCTTCGACATCTTGGATGAATAATGGACAGTAAGAGGAGTAAAGGGATGGACAAAGGGAGAGGGGGATGAATGGATAAAGGAAGAAATGACTTAAAATATAGGGATGTAAAAAGGAATAAAAGGATGGACAGGTGAGGAAAAGGTCAGCGACTTTCTCTAATCACCTCCTGGATGAATAAAGGGCAGTAATATAAGAAAAAAACAAAAAAAAAGGAATAAATATGGGACAGTGGTTTGAATAGAGGAAGAGAAAGAAGGGATTAAAGGGGTATTTTCTTTCTGACCTGGGCAGGTAGACCTCGACCTTTTGCCTCTTGACGTTGTTAGCCCAGTCGTCCAGCAGCTGAGCTTTGATGATGGGCTCCAGAGTGGCCAGGGGAACCTCCTGTCTGGGCAGAACAATCATCATACTGACATCCTCTCCTTCATACGGCATCTCGAGAACCTGATACACTCCTCCAGCCTCTGCAGACCCGTCACTGAACTCACCTGCAGGGCACAGCACCCGCTGAATAAAAAGAGGATAGAACCCATACAATACACAGAATACCGAGCCCACAGACGAGAGTTCTTCAAATTCTGACCATGGATCCAGGTTCCAGGCCGGGATTGTAAAATGGCCGACTACCTGACAGGCCATGTGTAGCGTCACACTGGTCTGTCAAGGTCTGGATTTGAAGACCTCTATCATACACTCTTATAAATAAAAGGTGCTACAAAAGGATCATTGAGAGATACAACAGAAGAACCACTTTTGGTTTAATAAAGAACCATTTTTGTCGATGCGTTTCTAACTCTATGATATGAAGCTGAATTCAGCTGCTCAGTCGTAGCTTTTTGTTGGGAACCTCCAATTCCACCTTAAATGTTGTAGCCACAGGTGCTAACTGCTTTGCCATTTAAGGAGTATGTCCATGATTGTGGAGAAACACTGTTCTCTCTGGTTTGTTTACATTCAGAAGCTCCACATCTTTTAAGGAGGAATGGTATGTTTGAGGCAATACAGAAAAAACCCAACACTATTCTCAACAGAGGGGTAGGGCTAAATGCTAATGCTAAGAGGTGAAATGGGATACACACTTACAGAACACCTTTAATCTTACAACTTAAGGCTTATTAAATATCTGTAAAAAGATAAAGAATGAGAGAAGTTCGGTTTCTGAATGACAGTGTATAAACATGCCCTGATTTATCCATGTTTATATTTGTAGGAAAAAGTCAGGACACTGGAGGCGAGGAGCGCATGTTGACGTCATTTTGAGACATGACTCCCTTCAGATCCTTTGCTGCTCGTTCTCACTCTCCCCCACATCACACCAAGCAACGCCTCAGCTCCACACCTCTAAACATACAGCTACCCACTCAGATCTATAATAAAATCTGTTTGGCTCAGTAACACTGTGAAAAGAGCAGGAAATTTGTTTAGTAACAGATCATTACGGGTCAGTTCCCCACTGCCAGATAAGGCCTACAGAGATGAAAGGTGAGTAATCCCACACATGGTGTTCAATAAAATTCAGATCAGGAATTTTCTTCTTTTTTTAAAGCAACACTATGTAGTACTTATTTATTTTTTTACCTTAAAACCGCTCTTTTAAAACCTCGTTTAAACCCGAACATACATTTGGTTTTCTGCAAAGCTTCCTGAGAGCAGAACTCCGTCTGATGAAATGAGTAGATCTTAGTTTCATCTGAACAAAGTATACGCCAAACCTTAGTTTGCCACTTTCTGTTAATACGTGGGTCAGGTTTAAACATGTAATTTATGTCTTGGATGATTGACTACATCTTAGGTTGGATATGAATTGTGTAAATGAACCATTTATGGCTCAGAATGAAGTTACTGCCCTACAAAATATTAGACTCGAGTTTCAGACGGAATGAAGCTAGTGGTTGGTGTATTAGGCAACATCTTTAAATATGTAGAAGACTAGGGTTCAATTCAAATACCTGGGAAAAGCATACGGTGCCACACCAGTACAAGTCCTTGGGCAATACTCCTTATGGAACTAAGGAGCCAAGCACCAACATGATCAAAAACTAAGCCACTGTAGGTAACTATCTAACGAATGCTGCGAATGTTATAGTTAGTACATCTGCACTGACTCATTTATAATCTTTGTCCATTATGAAACTCACCATAGTAGAAGTCCCCTTGCTGGTACATCATGAGCGTCTGGACCTCACTGCCATCGTCTTTGCTGAAGGAGAAGGTTCTGGTGTTTTCAGGTCGAAACTGGTTCTTCCAGCTCCCTCTGAAATAAACGGCATTGACCAGAGTGATCTTCGTAACACTGCTGAAATCATCTGCTGACACCAGGTCATGGATCTTACCTGTGGTTAGAAGGAAAACAGAGCAGGAATAGTTTTGTAAAAAATAGTGAATTGTAAAACTGCTAAGGCCACAATCTATTTGTAAAAAGTAAACAATCATGAAACATCACCTTTATTTGCGTGACCAACATTTAATCGGATCTATCTCAGATGCTAACGTCCTCAATAATGATGCAAAAGAAACTCACATCATAAAATAGCAGGTTCATGTTACTTGCAAATTTTGGCAAGGCTAATATAGCCTCAATAAAGTTGCAATCCTGCTGAACAAGCGCAAGCTATCACATGTTCATTCATTCATTCATTATCTGTAACTCTTATCCAGTTCAGGGTCACGGTGGGTCCAGAGTCTACCTGGAATCATTGGGCGCAAGGCAGGGATACACCCTGGAGGGGGCGCCAGTCCTTCACACGGCAACACAGACACACACACATTCACAGACACTTTTGTGTCGCCAATGAACCTACCAACGTGTGTTTTTGGACTGTGGGAGGAAACCCACGCAGACAGAGGGAGAACACACCACACTCCTCACAGACAGTCACCCGGAGGAAACCCACGCAGACACAGGGAGAACACACCAACTCCTCACAGAAAGTCACCCAGAGGAAACCCACGCAGACACAGGGAGAACACACCAACTCCTCACAGAAAGTCACCCGGAGGAAACCCACGCAGACACAGGGAGAACACACCACACTCCTCACAGACAGTCACCCAGAGGAAACCCACGCAGACACAGGGAGAACACACCAACTCCTCACAGAAAGTCACCCGGAGGAAACCCACGCAGACACAGGGAGAACACACCACACTCCTCACAGACAGTCACCCGGAGCAGGAATTATGACCACCTTCAACAGCACTGCTGTGTCTGATCCTCACTTACCACCACGTCAATATCACTGTGATGCTGAGAATGATCCACCACTCCAAATCATACCTGCTCTGTGATTGTCCTATGGGAGCCCTGACCATTGAATAGCAGGGAAAAAGGGGGCTAACAAAGTATGCAGAGCCACAGGGGGTACTAGAGTTTAATTGTAGAACTACAAAGTGGTTGTGTACGGTCAGTGGAGCTGAGAGACTGGACACCAAGTACAGAAACAGTGGCTCTGCTTTTGGACATGCATGTATTTTAACAATAACATCCCCTATTGGGGGACGACACAGTGGTACAGCAGGTAGTGTCGCAGTCACACAGCTCCAGGGGCCTGGAGGTTGTGGGTTCGATTCCTGCTCCGGGTGACTGTCTCCCCGTGTCCGCGTGGGTTTCCTCCGGGTGACTGTCTGTGAGGAGTGTGTGTGGTGTGTTCTCCCTGTGTCCGCGTGGGTTTCCTCCGGGTGACTGTCTGTGAGGAGTTTGGTGTGTTCTCCCTGTGTCTGTGTGGGTTTCCTCCGGGTGACTGTCTGTGAGGAGTGTGGTGTGTTCTCCCTGTGTCTGTGTGGGTTTCCTCTGGGTGCTCCAGTTTCCTCCCACAGTCCAAAAACACATGTTGGTAGGTGGATTGGCAACTCAAAAGTGTGAATGTGTGTGTGTGTCTGTGTTGCCTTGTGAAGGACTGGCGCCCCCTCCAGGGTGTAATCCTGCCTTGCGCCCAATGATTCCAGGTAGGCTCTGGACCCACTGCGACCCTGATCTGGATAAGCGATTACAGATAATGAATGAATCTCCTATTGTGGTGTATAGGAGTGTTTACTTAATTTGTTTATAATTTTCTCATTTAAGTTCATACAAGTTTAATAAAAAAAAAATGCTGATTGTTTCTAATGTTTATTAGAAACTGGTCGTCTGTTTATATGAATAACCGTGTCCTGAGTGTTGTCTACTCACTCTCTGTGTGGTTCTCGACCCAGGTGTTGATTTGCTGGGCTACAGCGGCTGATTGGCTGAAGTCCACCGTCTCGACCTCGGCCTGAAAATACTGCTTCAGCAGACGCAGGAACTCAGGGCTGAAGTGGACGCCACTCTGCAGGAACACAGAGTTCGCCAAGCGGACCACGTACTGAGCCTCATCTGCAGAGAGAGCCTGGGTCAGGTTCCTCAGCACCCAAAACTCCTCATCTGTACACAATGTACAACAAACAACACACACTGTTACTTTAATGCACAATGTCAAACAAGCAATTAGAGCCACATGGCCAAAAGTCTGTAGACACCTGCTGTTCCCAAGGTTTCTTTGAAACCAAGTGCGTCATTCAAAAGTTTGTTCCTCTACTTCTCTGGGGAGGCTTATATCCAAAAGATCTCTGGACATGGACATTAGGATTTGATGGTAGTTCGGCCATGAGAACTTTAGTGAGGTCAGGTACTGATATTGATGATTAGTTCTTGATTAAAAACTGCAGTATAAAACAAATAATGTTTGAACCTAAGATTATTGACGATGATCAAATTTAACAGCCTACTATTATCGTGTTTTTACCTTCTCTGAAGTGGCCGTATCCCACCGTCTGTCTGATCTCCTGCAGAGAAGAGCCACGAGCCCCCAGCTCCACCATGCCCAGCGCCAGGGCCACACTCAGGGGAGAGAAGACGATGTTCTCCTCTCCCGCCACCATCTGCAGCTGGTGGTACAGTCTCACGGAAAAGTCCGCCGTCACATCCTCGGGAACATCTGCCTGGCAACGGCTCTCCCATAGCAACAACATCAGCACCAGCCCAAGAACAAACATCACAAAATGGATTGACGGCTGAACAGAGGCACAGGGAAAGAGAGGGAGAGAGAGAGAGAAATGTCTGAAGAGTGCTGCAACTTTTAGGTGCATTCTAACAACTAGAGATGGAACAATCAACGTTTCTGAGGCCGATTCCGATCCCTGATCACATTTCAGCAAGATCGGCCGATAGCCGATACCGATCGAGGGCGGGGCTATATGCCACTGCAGGGCAAACATGCAATTTTTAGCAGGCAAGACACAAATCTTGGTCTAAAATGGTTTATTACCATTTTTAACGAACTCATGTGAAACAGCATAATACAGAAAATTAGAAATAAATACAAAAATAAATTCAAACAATGATTACTTTTAGACCATTCATTAATTAAAAAACAAAATGTAATTAAATGCAGTCAAAACTGCAGTCATTAGATTCTGGGTTATTTTAAATGAAAAACTGCAACCGTTAGTTTTGATTTATATTTCTTTTTACAATTGTTTTAAAACAGTACACCAAATAAATAAAATACTGCAATCATTAAATTTAGACCATTAATTATTTTAACACGAAAAAACAGTATATTACATAAATACAGTCAAAATTGCAGGTATTAAACTCAGAACCTGGGTTATTATAAAAACGAAAAATTGCAACCATTAAATGTAGATATTGAATTATTGTTACACAATAAATTAAAAAATAAATGTCTGCATAGCGTCACTGAAATTGTGCAGTTAGGTCTTGGATGAATTATAGATTTAATAAAACAGCAGGTATAAAATATGGAAAGTTTGAAATTAAACAACCGGGCCTGTTTTAATGGGAAAAAGGCCCATCTGCCGAACTATCCATCCATCCATCCATTATCTGTAACCGCTTATCCAATTTAGGGTCGCGGGGGGTCCAGAGCCTACCTGGAATCATCGGGCGCAAGGCGGGAACACACCCTGGAGGGGACGCCAGTCCTTCACAGGGCAACACAGAGACACACACATTCACTCACACACTCACACCTACGGACACTTTTCGAGTCGCCAATCTACCTGCAACGTGTGTTTTTGGACTGTGGGAGGAAACCGGAGCACCCGGAGGAAACCCACGCGGACACGGGGAGAACACACCCACTCCTCACTGACAGTCACCGGGAGCTGGAATCGACCCCACAACCTCCAGGTTCCTGGAGCTGTGTGACTGCGACACTACCTGCTGCCGAACTACTGGTTCTTAATGTTGAGTTTTAAAGGCATATTTCTTTTCACAAAGAGTAACATTTCAGCTTTCTGGGATGAGTCTGTTCCTCTTTTCAGTCAGAATATTTGAAGCGACGCTAAACAATCTTTCACTATCCACACTTGTGCAAGGCGCAGAGAGATAGGCTCGAGCGACTCCGGCAAGAGCGGTAAAACGGGCCTTATTGCTTTTCCAATACGCTAGTGCTCGCGCGCTCCGTGGGATGGTGGGCTCCGAAAAATAGCAGCGCACTTGGGATGCGATCGGACTGTTGCTCTCCTGGACCTCCATGCTTTCCTCCAGTATTTCACTGTACATGGCAGACAAGGAATCTATTCGTGATTTTTCTGTTGGCTTGGTCCTGGCATTTCTTCACCGGAACACGGCTCCCGTTTTGTTTGCGCAAAACCCTTAGGTGGGATATTAAGTGCCGTATCAGATTAGTAGTGTTAAATGACTTTGTTTCGGTTCCCCCACGAGACACATTGGTTTTACAAATTTTACAAAACGCCCTGGATGAGTCTGTGTCACATAAGGTAAAAAACTGCCAGACTGACGACATGTTTTCTAAAAGTT
This sequence comes from Hoplias malabaricus, assembly GCF_029633855.1. Taxonomy (NCBI): domain Eukaryota; kingdom Metazoa; phylum Chordata; class Actinopteri; order Characiformes; family Erythrinidae; genus Hoplias; species Hoplias malabaricus. Next base: position 35,861,930 of record NC_089810.1, read on the forward strand.
CGGATAGGAATTGCAGGGACTTTACCGGTAGGTTTTAAGGAGACTCCTCCTGGATGAAACGCTAGCTCGGGATTGGCTAAATTTGAGAAATATCGGCCGATCGCGATCTCATATTTTGATTAAAAATCGGCCGATACCGATACATAGCCGATCGATCCTTCCATCTCTACTAACAACACAACACCACCCCTGAAAATAGTTCAGAAAAGCCGGTCCCTGAATGAACCCGTTTATTTTATCCAAAGAGCAGGCCTCTCAACACGGGGGCAGCCATGGTTAAATTAACTATAGGTGTGTATGACTAAGAGAATATGCTGCTGACTCTTCTGTGTGTGTGCAATGAATGATCGAACACACACACACACACACTCTCTCTCTCTCTTCTGGACCATCACTGTAATACTAAACCAATGTTCTCACACACACCACTTCATGTCCTGACTGTGCTTCGATGGTTGCCTAGCAACATTGTTTTCTGCACAAACAAAGAAAACAGAATATTCACCCTATTCTCATTCTGCTTGTGTGTGTGAGTGTGTGAGAGAGAGAAAATAATAGACCTGTGCGTGCTTGTGTGTGTGGTAGCTGAAGCAGTGAGTGGCAGTTTTTACTGCAGTGACATTGCGCCTCATAAACAGGTCGATTTCATAACATTCATCCATCTGTCATCCTTCTCTCCACATCTGTTCAGCCTCAGTATTGTCTGAGGTCAAACCTATGAACAGTGACCCTGCTAGAAACATTTGCTTGAACAAAATATCATAGAGTAATAGTGTTGTTTAAAAAGTCTCAGTCTAAAACAGAATTTACAAAGAATGTAATTATGACCCCACCCATTAAACCTGACCCAATTCGTTAGCTGTCGTCGTTAGTGAATGTGGTTATTGTATTTTATTAGCCGTCACTGATCAGTCAAATCAGTTTTGTTTATTGATGAAGGGTAAGTGTTACATGTGAAGTTGTTCTGTTTATCAGTGGGTTTACATCTACCATAAAAGGTTTACTGCATAGCTGCCATGTTAGATGTTAGTACTGTGATAAAATGAATGAAGGGCGGCACGGTGGTGCAGCAGGTAGTGTTGCAGTCACACAGCTTCAGGGACCTGGAGGTTGTGGATTCGATTCTTGCTCCGGGTGACTGTCTGTGAGGAGTGTGGTGTGTTCTCCCTGTGTCCGCGTGGGTTTCCTCCGGGTGACTGTCTGTGAGGAGTGTGGTGTGTTCTCCCTGTGTCTGTGTGGGTTTCCTCCGGGTGACGGTCTGTGAGGAGTGTGGTGTGTTCTCTCTGTGTCCGCGTAGGTTTCCTCCGGGTGACTGTCTGTGAGGCGTGTGGTGTTCTCTCCCTGTGTCCGCGTGGGTTTCCTCCGGGTGACTGTCTGTGAGGAGTGTGGTGTGTTCTCCCTGTGTCCGCGTGGGTTTCCTCCGGGTGACTGTCTGTGAGGAGTGTGGTGTGTTCTCCCTGTGTCTGCGTGGGTTTCCTCCGGGTGCTTTGGTTTCCTCCCACAGTCCAAAAAGGTATATTTGGTGACTCAAAAGTGTCCATAGGTGTGAGTGTGTGAGTGAATGTGTGTGTGTGTGTGTTGCCCTGTGAAGGACTGGCGCCCCCTCCAGGGTGTGTTCCTGCCATACGTCCAAATGATTCCAGGTAGGCTCTGGACCCACCGTGACCCTGAACTGGATAAGGGTTACAGATAATGGATGGATGGGTAAAATGAATGATACAGTCTCAGAAAAAAATAAATAAAATTAAAAGTACAGCAGAGGTGTATAATTGGTCACAAAGTACAAACAATGTACATGTCCATTTAAAACAGTGGCTTCAGAGTCCAGTTGTGTTTCCTAAAGGTACATTCCATTCTCTTCTCCAGAAGGAGAGGTAAATGTAAGCATTCATTACAGAACTGTGTGAAATAAAAGAACGTAAGTCCTGGAGAAGAAATGAGGCGTATGAAATCAGCACAACTTTAAAATAGAATATTGTTTTATGTTAATGATGAATATGAAAATGAGGTAAAAAATACCATACAAGCTCTTATTAATAAAAGCTTCAAAACCCAACAAAGCATAACAATGACCAAACTGGTGGAAGTTTACTGAGGCTGGAGGAATGGTGATGAGGCTGTTGGACCAACCAGGCTTCCAGACCCTCCACAGCTTAAAAATGAAGCTGCGGGTGATAGTGTCCATGGCAATGGTCAAGGTGCTTGGTGTTGGCCTGGTTGTCAATTTGCTTTCCCCTCTTGGACTCTTCATAATCCCAGCCTGATGTACCTGGTCGTGATTTATTTCCAGATCAGGGCATGAGAGGAGCTCGCTTTCCAGGAGCATGCTAGGTCTATCCTTCTCCAGCAATGCCACTACATCATGAAGCTCCATGAGGGAAAACTTGTCCTCGCCTAGAACAGCTGCTCAGCTTTACACATGAGGTCAAAGGCTTCATCCTATGGCTGGTAAAGAGTATCCATCTTGATCTCATTAAGTCCCAGTAAAATACTGCATTCTCCAATAAGATTCTCATTTTTTGTGCAACGTTGCATTTCTCACACATCACAGCTGCTGTTGACCTTCTTAATGACGTAGTCTGCAAGATGTTACAAATTCACGTGTCTGTTTTTGTTAATTCACGTGCTGCAGCTCTCCACTCCACCCCCAGACCACGGCTGTCATTTGTATGCAGGAAGTCTGCTAAATTGTCATATTCATCCACCTTGTAGCTTCCAGTTTTCACTGTAGACAGGAGCCAACTGTAATTGCTCGAAGTGCGTAACTGAACTCCACTGGACTTGGGACAGGAGTCCTCTTCATTATTTGGTCTTGTCCTGCTGTTTCCTTTTACACTGCCAACACTGAAATCATGTACTCAACTGTTTTATTGGGTGGCACGGTGGCGCAGCAGGTAGTGTTGCAGTCACACAGCTCCTGGGACCTGGAGGTCGTGGGTTCGATTCCCGCTCCGGGTGCCTGTCTGTGAGGAGTGTGGTGTGTTCTCCCTGTGTCTGCGTGGGTTTCCTCCGGGTGACTGTCTGTGAGGAGTGTGGTGTGTTCTCTCTGTGTCTACGTGGGTTTCCTCCGGGTGCTCCAGTTTCCTCCCACAGTCCAAAAACACACGTTGGTAGGTGGATTGGTGACTCAAAAGTGTCCGTTAGTGAATGTGTGTGTGTCTGTGTTGCCCTGTGAAGGACTGGCGCCCCCTCCAGGGTGTATTCCTGCCTTGCGCCCAATGATTCTAGGTAGGCTCTGGAGCCACCGCGACCCTGAATTGGATAAGCGCTTACAGATAATGAATGAACTGTTTTATTTATTTAAAAACTTAAGTGTGGATCATCCTCCATTTCCATGTTGTGGCCTCATCAGCCAGGTCTTAACATTATTTCACTATTGTTTCACTGAAGTGTGTTCTCCCAGTGTCTGCGTGTCGTTGGGTGCTTGGGTGTCCTTCCACAGTGAAGGAAAATGAAAATGAAACAAACAAAAAAACACATCTTGGTCAGTGGGTTGCTGTATAAAACTGTCAACTGGTGCGAGTCCTAAATTCTGAGAAATAATAAATTTTAATTCTTATCTTACAGTTTTAGATGCTATTATTTGCAGCATAAGTTGTACTTTGGTGGTTAAAAGCTGCAGAACGGAGGCCGCTCTTTCATGTGGTAAAATGGAGGATAAGGAGCATGGTAATTGGTAATAAGTAGCCATTTAAAGGGGCAGCCGTGGCCTGGTGGTTAGGGAACTGGGCTTGTAACTGCAAGGTTGTTGGTTCGATCCCCAGAGCCCAGGTCATGACTGAAGGCCTTTGGGCAAGGCACATAACCCCCAACTGCTCCCCAGGTGCCGTGGCTAGGGCTGCCGACTGCTCCAGGCATGTGTGCTCACTGCCCCCTAGTGTTCACTACTGTCATGTGTGTTTCACTGCACAGATTGGGTTAAATGCAGAGAACAAATTCCTATGTGTGCACTCACTCACAGTGGAGAAATAAAGTGATTCTAAATCTAAACACTGATCACTGACTTTTCTGTAGCCACTTCATCCTCTTCAAAAACAATGGCTTCTATATGTGCCATTTTATTATAATCTTCAAAGAGATGTAATAGCATGAAATGAAATGAGGTCCACGTGAGCTTTGGTTCACCACACTAAATGCCAAGAGTCTGCAAGAGTGGTATAGAACTCTTTATGATACTTTTGGGATGAGTTGGAGTGGTGTATACAACATCTGTTTCTGACCTCACTAACTTTCTTCCGGTTGCCATCAAATCAACACATTAATCTGCTGTAAATTCCATCATCAAGTATAAAGCCTTCCCAGAGGAGTACAGTTTGTTTCTGGTTTTATTTTTTGCAGCAAAAAAGGAATTAACTCCCCATGAATACAATTACATTTTAGAAGATCCATAGTGTGAGTGGGCATCTAAACATTTGTTCTCTTTGTACATTACCAACAATTGAGGAAAATTCATTTTTTCCCATGGACTGTGCCCTTTAAAATGACTGAAGTGGATCATTCCAGAGCCCTCTGGCTGGGTCAAGTGTAACACTATCTGTCCCAGGTGGAGAAACAGAACCAAACTGAGACTGCGGGAGAAAAGAGGAAAAGAGGACGAGGCTCGAACAGAACACACAGCTGACTTTTCTGTGTCCAGCTCAAAGACTAGCATCACACAAAGGACGGACACAGACATGTGCATGCGTCTGAATAGCCCTGCTCAAATGACATGTTGTGTTTTGTTGTTTTCAAGTGAAAACAAAGGTGTTCACACCTTGCAGGTTTGGTTCGATAAAAAAAAGGGTTGGTACAGTGTAGGGTAGCAGTAGATTAGGCTTGAGTTAATAGTCTCAGGGTGAGAATCTTCCAAAGTAACTCTGGCATGGTTCTGTAGAAGTGTGAACAGAGACTGGACCGCAGGTAAACAGAACCAAACTGACTGTTAAGAGGCTTTGAAATCATTCTACACATTTCAGTTCAAGCAGCGAACCACCAATCCCAATCATTCTTGATCAGTTGACTTTAACCTGTCTTGTTAGAAAAGTACATAGTGAATCCAGCAGTGTATTAAACTCTCTAATGTCCACCTCCACTATCACTTTGGGGAGAGTTAACCTGCTTTGGTCTTTGGTGCAATGAAACCAACAGTACAATTTGAAAGCGGATATATACACTTAAAAGTGATGGTTCTTGAAAAGTTCTTTAGTAAAGAAAACGGTTCTATACATACCCTCAACTATAAATAGAACCCTGATGTTTTTCAAGTGTTTGAGGGTTTTATATAGAACTGTTTTATTTTGTGATCATAAAGAAAATGTGAGCGGCGGCACGGTGGCGCAGTAGGTAGGTGTGGCAGTCACACAGCTCCAGGGACCTGGAGGTTGTGGGTTTGATTCCCGCTCCGGGTGACTGTCTGTGAGGAGTGTGGTGTGTTCTCCCTGTGTCTGCGTGGGTTTCCTCCGGGTGACTGTCTGTGAGGAGTGTGGTGTGTTCACCCTGTGTCTGCGTGGGTTTCCTCCGGGTGACTGTCTGTGAGGAGTGTGGTGTGTTCTCCCTGTGTCTGCGTGAGTTTCCTCCGGGTGACTGTCTGTGAGGAGTGTGGTGTTATTATCGTTACACTTATATAGCGCCTTTCTAGACACCCAAGGACGCTTTACAATCTACACTGCTCAGAATGCTCAATTCACACACACTGGCGAGAAGCAGCAGCCAAACGCGCACAGCGTACTCTCAACCAGAAACGACCGTCCACCTGGAGGACTGCATCGGGCACTAGGGTTTAACCCAGGACAGAGCGCCAATCCATATCTGGGCTCACACATACAGACATTCATTCACACACCAGGACAGTTATTAGAGAAGCCAATTCACCTACCCTCCATGTTTTTGGACTGTGGGAGGAAACCGGAGCCCCCGGAGGAAACCCACGCAGACACGGGGAGAACATGGAAACTCCACCCAGATGGGACTTGAACCCAAGATCCCAGCGCTGGGAGGCGAACGTGCTAACCACCAAGCCACCATGCCGCCGTGTGTGGTGTGTTCTCCCTGTGTCTGCGTGGGTTTCCTCCGGGTGACTGTCTGTGAGGAGTGTGGTGTGTTCTCCCTGTGTCTGCGTGGGTTTCCTCCGGGTGACTGTCTGTGAGGAGTGTGGTGTGTTCTCCCTGTGTCTGCGTGGGTTTCCTCCGGGTGACTGTCTGTGAGGAGTGTGGTGTGTTCTCCCTGTGTCTGCGTGAGTTTCCTCCGGGTGACTGTCTGTGAGGAGTGTGGTGTGTTCTCCCTGTGTCTGCGTGGGTTTCCTCCGGGTTACTGTCTGTGAGGAGTGTGGTGTGTTCTCCCTGTGTCTGCGTGGGTTTCCTCCAGGTGACTGTCTGTGAGGAGTGTGGTGTGTTCTCCCTGTGTCTGTGTGGGTTTCCTCCGGGTGACTGTCTGTGAGGAGTGTGGTGTGTTCTCCCTGTGTCTGCGTGAGTTTCCTCCGGGTGACTGTCTGTGAGGACTGTGGTGTGTTCTCCCTGTGTCTGCGTGAGTTTCCTCCGGGTGACTGTCTGTGAGGAGTGTGGTGTGTTCTCCCTGTGTCTGCGTGGGTTTCCTCCGGGTTACTGTCTGTGAGGAGTGTGGTGTGTTCTCCCTGTGTCTGCGTGGGTTTCCTCCGGGTGACTGTCTGTGAGGAGTGTGGTGTGTTCTCCCTGTGTCTGCGTGGGTTTCCTCCGGGTGACTGTCTGTGAGGAGTGTGGTGTGTTCTCCCTGTGTCTGCGTGAGTTTCCTCCGGGTGACTGTCTGTGAGGAGTGTGGTGTGTTCTCCCTGTGTCTGCGTGGGTTTCCTCCGGGTGACTGTCTGTGAGGAGTGTGGTGTGTTCTCCCTGTGTCCGCGTGGGTTTCCTCCGGGTGACTGTCTGTGAGGAGTGTGGTGTGTTCTCCCTGTGTCTGCGTGGGTTTCCTCCGGGTGACTGTCTGTGAGGAGTGTGGTGTGTTCTCCCTGTGTCTGCGTGGGTTTCCTCCGGGTGACTGTCTGTGAGGAGTGTGGTGTGTTCTCCCTGTGTCTGCGTGAGTTTCCTCCGGGTGACTGTCTGTGAGGAGTGTGGTGTGTTCTCCCTGTGTCTGCGTGAGTTTCCTCCGGGTGACTGTCTGTGAGGAGTGTGGTGTGTTCTCCCTGTGTCTGCGTGGGTTTCCTCCGGGTGACTGTCTGTGAGGAGTGTGGTGTGTTCTCCCTGTGTCTGCGTGGGTTTCCTCCGGTTGACTGTCTGTGAGGAGTGTGGTGTGTTGTCCCTGTGTCTGTGTGGGTTTCCTCCGGGTTACTGTCTGTGAGGAGTGTGGTGTGTTCTCCCTGTGTCTGCGTGGGTTTCCTCCGGGTGACTGTCTGTGAGGAGTGTGGTGTGTTCTCCCTGTGTCTGCGTGGGTTTCCTCCGGGTGACTGTCTGTGAGGAGTGTGGTGTGTTCTCCCTGTGTCTGCGTGAGTTTCCTCCGGGTGACTGTCTGTGAGGAGTGTGGTGTGTTCTCCCTGTGTCTGCGTGAGTTTCCTCCGGGTGACTGTCTGTGAGCAGTGTGGTGTGTTCTTCCTGTGTCTGCGTGGGTTTCCTCCGGGTGACTGTCTGTGAGGAGTGTGGTGTGTTCTCCCTGTGTCTGCGTGGGTTTCCTCCGGGTGACTGTCTGTGAGGAGTGTGGTGTGTTCTCCCTGTGTCTGCGTGTTTTTCCTCCGGGTGACTGTCTATGAGGAGTGTGGTGTGTTCTCCCCGTGTCTGCGTGGGTTTCCTCCGTGTGCTCCGGTTTCCTCCCACAGTCCAAAAACACACGTTGGTAGGTGGACTGGCGACTCAAAAAGTGTCCGTAGGTGTGAGTGAATGTGTGTGTTGCCCTGTGAAGGATTGGTGCCCCCTCCAGGGCATATTCCCGCCTTGCACCCAATGATTCCAGGTAGGCTCTGGACCAACCGCGACCCTGAACCCGATAAGCGGTTACTGATAATGAATGAATGAAGAAAATGTGATATTATTCCCTTTAGTGCTAAAATTGTGGAGATTAGTGTGTCTAAGTGAGAGAAGAGATCCCCCCTGAGCTCCATCTGGATCTGAAAACACAGTCCAACAAACACAGTCTGTTAGCTGAGGCCTGCTGTGCCAATATTATAACCATACACAAGATAAGGTATAAAATATTATGTCAATCCAGTAGAGCTTCACATAGGGCCCACCACACTCCTCCTACCTGCAGTCACAAAAAAGTCCTGTTATCATCCATTGTTCCTACACCTTACCACTAAGGTCACAGTGGCCATTTATGATCCAATCAGCAACCAACTACCCTTAACTAAAGCTACTCCCTGAGTAACAAAAACACCCACTGCATCACTAGCTCTTCACAGGGGTCATCAGGTAGGCACCTCCAGGAGTGTTTCGCTAAATTAACCCCCAAGACCTCCAGAAGGTTCACCAGTGAAGTCTGGCATCCCAGACCTAACTCCCACTCAGATCTAGATTTACAGTCCTACATTACCCTTAACCATCAACAACCGTAAATCCACACTGGCCTCCCTGCTGACTAAGGCTGTACCTAGCCCCACTGGCACCGTTAATGCATGCTCAGTGCCACCAGTTCCATGTGATCTTTACGTGCTACATCACCAACCACCACAACAGCACCTCTACAGAGCATTTCCCCAACTAGTCTGTGTTCTCCTTATCCACCTTTCACCCGTTCACAGCTGCCCTTAGTTTCATCATCTTTGACTGGCTTTACACATAAATATAGGTCAAACAAGACATTTATGAGTGGAATGTTCTCCTGTGAAAATGTGGGGCACTGTAGGACGTTTGTGGACCACTGCTATAACCTATGGAGACTTCTCTAATAGATATTGAGGTAACTTTTAAATGGAAGTCAATGTAAAAGGTTTTGTCATTTGGGAGCATTTCTATTCGCCCATTCGTCATGAATTTTTCCACACATTGTGAAGGACAGCTGCTGTGTTCAAATGATGTAGCAAACTAAAAATCAACAATACATATTTTAATTGGGCAGTGACAATCTATAATCAACATCACACATTGTTAAATAATGTACGGATACAATGTAAAATCTAGTAAGATTTCTGCCATACAGAAATCCTGTTTAGATTCTGAATTCCTTATACGGCCATGACATGAAAGACGACAAAACTGTACTGCTCTCAATCAGAGCAACACGTGGATGGAGGAATAAATGATTGAGAGCAGGTGAGGTTCTCAGGTGAAGATGTAAAGGTAATGAGGAAAGAGCCATGCATAGAAGAAGTGTGGAAATGTGGCTGTGCTGATGAAGCTGATCCTGACCTCTACGTCCTCTCAGAACCGTGATCTCCAACAGACACAGCTAATCCATCAGAGAAACAGAGACGAGCTCAGGAAGGGGTGTTTACGTCGACACTGATTCTCTCTCAATCACTCACCAGATTAACAGCTTAATGATAATAAAAACCATTCACGAACACACCTTAATCTGGAAGGCCAATCCAAGTTAAATTTCCATCTGATTCAACTGGGTAAACAGAAGCCAGGTAGCAAGAATAGCCAGGTAGACACCTGCAAGTGTTTACATTCCTAATCTTTTTCTGAGCATATTCTGTACGTGTGGAAGCTTCATGATTCAATGATAAAGACTTAAAAACTGAATACAACTGTGGCATGTTTTCCTGGGCCTTTTATTGCTGCTGTTGTTCGGATCTTTTGCTTTTTTAGTCAAGATGTCATAGTCAGAGAGAGAAAGAGAAACCTCCAGACTTATCCTTTCCTTCTTTCAGTAGAGAGCAGTATCTCTCGATCGGATTAAAAAGGCTTCCTCTGCATTTAGAAAACATAAGAGAATGAATGACAAACACAAACTACCTCTGATCTACGTAGTTGCAATCGGAGTCTCTGTTCCCGAGGGAAGTCCCCTCTGGGCCACCTTCAAAATGAAGCTGGAGCTGGGAGTGTGTCATAATCAATCATTCACATCCCTAGGAGCTCAAATCTCTATTAATTTATCTGCTCCACCACTCTCCATCCACCCATTCCTCACTCTCAAACTTCTTATAAGTCTGATCAGCCTAACTACTACACTATTTTAAAAAGGTGCTCCATCCAAGATTTTGCTCAGCAGAGGTCGCATTAGCTTCTCAGAGCCAAACAAACAGCAATTCTGCGACCCTCTTCCCCTTCAGCCTCACCCCTACCTCCGGTCTTAACTTGGTTGTTGGGAGCAAAATCTGAAATAGTCACAAAGGCTTATTCACGATGAACTTATAATACCGGTAACAGCTAGCGTTATGCAAGTCACCCACATGGAACATTATAAGATGATATCCTATTTACTTTGGGTGCTTTTCCATCATCCAAAGTGCTTCCAGAGGTCCACAAACACACACAATGGATACAATCAACATGGAATATAGAAATCTATAGAGAGAACAGGAGTAGTTAGTGTGCTCTGGGGACTCACTGTGTGGTCACAGAGTTTAGTCATTCTCCGTCGGCATTAAGGCAGTACAGCAAAAGCACGAGAAAGCACTGTTCACTAGAGCGAGGGAGCTAAAAACAGATGTTGTCCTTCAGCCGGGAGGGTAGAAAACCCAGACTCCTACAGGTCCGGAGTAAGGGGAAAAAAAAACAGACTGAGTTTGCCGTCGTGACCCAAGCAGCAGTGAATTCTCTCTCTTTGTAGTAGTCAACATCTCATTTGAATTTCATTTCATTCCAATTTCCCGATCCACCTTAAATAAATGATAAACACTGTGAAAAGTAAATAAAGCACCCTGAATGTAATTAAGTAAACAACATGAAAAAAACAGTGTGTCCGCAACTTTAGAAGTTTAATTTACAGGAGATTTTAAGGTGGAATTTTCCTGACGAGGGTCATCATACCAGCAACAACAGGGAAAGGAGTCACTTGACCCGGGAGAGCGCTTCTAGGAAAATAACCGAGTTCAGAGTCCTGTTGGAGCCTTTCAGCAGAGCTTGGTGTTCTCCATACCGGAGGAGTTAGTCCAGTGTTGATTCTTGTCTTTGTATTCATGGAAGAATAGGTTTTTTTTTTTCCCTCACTGGGGAGAGCTGAATTCTCTAGAGGGCGGGGCTATGTGTTGTCCAGTGGATGAAAACAAGCCTTGAGAATAGCAAAACAGCATTGTATGGCTTCTTTCTCTACAGATGATGTCTTAACTCCACTACACTGAAATGAGTTGTTTAATGACATACAGTAAATGTGTAAAATCACAGATAGTGTAACTTTAATACTCCAAAACATGACATCTGATCATTTTCAAAAATAAAAACACATGCAATACAGGTTTTAACATGTGACTTTTTCAAAACAAAAAACTGCTTATGGTTAAATGCCAGCAGCCAATAAACTACTTAAAGATCCTTTAAAAGATTTTAGAGCGGAAAGAGTTTCGCAGTTTCTACAGTATCTTTGTTCTTGAAGCAGATGTACAGTAATGCTCTGTCAACGCTCTGCTGCTGTTAAAGTGCCTGCAGCTGTACAGCACATTAAGGAGGGTGTTAATGGTTTAAAAATGTTCCCAAGACATTACACTTAATGAGAGACAATCAACAGAAGCAGCTTTATGTTTCTAGCAGATGGTACCATGGACATGGACCTGAGCAATAGTTAACATCATCAACATAAGAGTCAAGGTAGTCTTAGAAGGGAAATAGAAAAGAAATGGTTTCATCCCCCAATTAAAAACTAAAATATAAATAATGAAAGAAAGCCTTGTTTGTTTATTTGATGTTTGTTAAATACTTCAGAGAGTAGTGATGAACAATGTTAATTTATTTGATATTAGTTAACACCTTTAAAAGGGGAGGGGGTGAGGAGATGTTGGTTACTCGATGTTTAACAGTTTTTCAAGGGCAGGGGTGAGCAATGTTTGTTTAATGGCTGTTTATTAATAACACCTTCAGATGGTGGAGGTGAGCGATTTGTTTATTTAAATGTTCGTTAATTGTTCTTTTAAAGGACAGCAGTGCTCTTTGCTAATAACATTTTTATTGCTTTCCGAAGGCTGCGTTGAGCAACGTATGTTTACTTTGTTAAAAAACTTTTGAACTACATTTGACATTTGTTAGAACGTCAGAGAGGTTTTTGTTTTTTTAATCTTTGTTAATAACTCCTTTAGAGGGCTGGAGTAGGAGGTGTTTGTTTGATGTTTGCTAATAATGCCTCTAGAGGGCAGCAGCAATGCTTTGTTTGTTTATTTGATGTCGGTTAACTCCTTTTGGAGTGCATCGATGAGTATCTTTGTTCGTTGTATTTGTTAAAATAACTCCTTTAGAGTGCTGGAGTGGGTGATGATTGTGTGAAGTTTGTTACTAACGCCTTAAGAGGGCAGCAGTGGGTGAATTATTTTTTTATGTTAGTATTCATTTGCGTTGTCAGTTTAACTGAAATCATCTGCTTCACCCAGTGGGCTAAGCATGGGCTAGAGGGGTATAAACCCCTCTGCATTGGGCTTTGAAGCAGTGGAACTGTTTTCTTGGGGTTTGGCACTTCCTCCAGTACTTCCTGGAAGACTTCCTGGGGAGTGTTGTTTGCAATCGGGACTAATCATCCATCAGTACCTGCCCACGCTATGCTCACGTGGCCGAAAAGCATCAAATCCCCACAGATTTCAACCAATAGCATAAGCCTTCCTATAAGAGTAGAATGTCACTGCAGAAAACATTTATTTTAGAAGAAAAAACCAAAGTAACACACTTTAATTTCTTTGAAAACCTGGCATTCAGCAGAAAGATGGACAAGAATTACATTACAAAGTTAATTCTGTTTATTTTTTGGCTCATGTTTATAGATAACTTTTTGATACAGTGTCAAGGTCCACACGAGGGCACCTCAGCCATGAACGTTGAGGGAGGAGACAGCACTGTTCCTTCACCCCACCCCTAATTTCCTGCTGGGGGAGGGGATAAAGCTAGTGGCCAGCGGTCCAAAGCATACTTCCTAACTCCGTAGACCATGGCTGCCCCTTTCATAACAAGTTAATTATAGACTGAACTACTGTGTGTGTGTGACAATGTATGCTAGAAGATAGTACAATGCTAATATTGTTACTTGTTAACTGCATTAGCCTTATAGCGCCAGTGTGTAACAAACTTCAAACACCGTATGACTGACTGAACACACACATTTGCAAAGTGTAACTTTACAGGGAAACATTTTTCTCAGCCTCTCAGTTACTGCAGTGAACCATTTGAACTTCTAGCCATGTATTGATCAAAACACCATGCAGACAACAAACTACAAAAATGCTCACTGCGGTCTTTAAAAATGAAATCAGCTGGTCATGTGAGACTTAAGGAATCCCTGAAGACATCAGGTGAAGGCTGAGAGGTGAAGAGGTTATTAATCCCTGCGAACAGCCTCACAAAGAAAGAGTCCATTCAGTTCAACACAAGGCAGGGGGCCAAGGTCACTGCAGCCAAACACAGTGGCCAAAACTACCACCAGAAAACTACCATCTTAACATAAATTGTAGTCAGATATCACTGTTCCACCAAAACCAATCAGCCAAAATGCAGGCACCTAAAACTCCATTTGGTTGTCCATTAAAACATGACATCTTTGAGTGGCCTGTCCATCAGCTACAGCCAAACACAGCTAACTCAGGGGTTAACAGAACAATGTTTCTGGTGTTGTTTTGTTTACAGATGATAGCAGTAAATTACATTTTCAAATGTGCAATTAGCTTTCAATATTCCATTAACTTTACACAGAAAATTCCTTATATGGGCATGACACATTTTAGAAATCCATTCCTGCTGGGGAGGTGTAGAGGGATGAACAGCAAAAATATTCCTTAAAAACAAACAATCAAATATATATATATAATTTTTGTTCTCCCAATATTTTGGAGCAGACTGTTTGGTAAAAGCAAATACAGTGATCCCTCGTTTTTCGTGAGGGATGCGTTCCAAGGCCTCTCGTGAAAAACGAATTTCCTCGAAGTAGAGAAAAGATATATTTAACAAGTATTTGGACTTTTAAACCCCTCCCTGTGCTGTTAACAACCCCCCCTTTGCATTAAACAGTCATTCTATAATGTTTTTCAGCTGGAACTACATGTGATATCTCACCAGTTTCTTTAATAGAGTCATTCCTAAGCTGTGATTTAGCGTAAGCACATTTCGCTCGGATGTGGACGTGAACAATACATGCACTGTACGTAAGAAATACTTGTAAATGATATATTTTGTCACCTACAGGCCCAGTCTAATACATGTAAATACTTTTGGCTATTCATCTTTCACGGTTTTCCTAGATTTTCCCTCAATATCCACGATATAGCGGCCATAAGCCCCCTTGAAAAAACCCGCGAAGTAGCGAGGGATTACTGTAACAGGCTGTATTTGAGTTGTAGACATGGAGACACCTGGTTCTATTCAGCACCGTCCACATGTTTCTCTACACTCAACCATTTCATACCAGAATACTTTACATCACTGTTTACATCAAAAACTGAATTATGAGGAATTGTTTGGAAGTTGGTGGAATTTCAAAGAAGCTTTGCTCACATGAACACATTAGGTTACCAAATATGCCATGCCACTTATCATATAGGTTAAACATACACACTTCACATACTAGCTATATGATTCACAGAAATCAGTGTTCCTGTACTACTGTCAACAACCCTGTTTCCAAAAAGGAGAGGTGCTGTGCAAAATGTAAATAAGAACGGAATGTAAATTTGTATTTATTTTAAATCAGAACAAAGACAAAAAATTTAAATGTTGAAAAAAAAAATATGGCCATTTTAAATTAGATGTCAGCAACATTTTTCAAAAGAAAACTTAAGATGTGGTGACTAGGGGTGGGTGATATAGCCCTAAAACTATATTATGATATTTCAGGGTATTTTGGCAATAACAATATTCTTGGTGATTTGAACAAAACACTTTCATCTCAAGAACAGACTTTTGCAACAATTTTTTTATAATAATAATTATATTAAATTAAATGTATTTAATATTAATTAATATTAAATGCTTATTTTATTTTTAACATAATCCCATGGTTCTGTGTGCATTTGAAATTTTGTAACCAAACCATCTCCACAAAGTCCAAAGTCACTCTTTTTTGGAGTAAATTCCTTCACTTTCCACCGTACTTCACTGTGCCTAAATGACTCATGTGAAGAACGTATGTCATATGGGTAACTGCATGGCGTCATTAAAAAACCAACTCAGAATATCATTATTATCATGATATTTATTTATTTATTAGGTATTAAGTAGTGTCGCAGTCACACAGCTCCAGAGACCTGGAGGTTGTGGGTTCGAGTCTCAATCCAGGTGACTGTGAGGAGTGTGGTGTGTTCTCCCTGTGTCTGCATGGGTTTCCTCCGGGTGCTCCGGTTTCCTCCCACAGTCCAAAAACAAACGTTGGTAGGTGGATTGGTGACTCAGAAGTGTCTGTAGGTCAGAGTATGTGTGTGTGTGAGTGTGTGTGTGTGAGTGAGTGTGAGGACTGGCGCCCCCTCCAGGGTGTATTCCTGCCTTGCACCCAATGATTCCAGGTAGGCTCTGGACCCACCGCAACCCTGAACTGGATAAGCGGTTACAGATAATGAATGAATGATATGGCACAGCCCTTGTGGTGACAGAAGACAATTTTTTTTCAAACAATAAAAAACCCTATAACATGATTGTGATGTTTTGACTTGTTTACTTAATGACGTCATGCAGTTACATGTAATATGGCATACATTCATTATGCGAGTCATTTAGGCACAGCGACAGGTGCGGTGGAAATTTGCTCTGTGTTGTAAGAACTTGCTCCAAGTGACGAGTGACTTCAGTTGTGTGGAGGTGGTTTGGAATTAAAATATCAACATTCTATATAAATTTTATACAATGTCAGAATCTTGGTAAGTTACAGTTGTTTACAAAAGAAGCAAATGTTTACACATTTACTTGTTGTTTCTTCTGAATGTTTGAAATTTTTAGATTGTACTAAAATAAAATGTTTTTTATATCGAGATATTATTTAAGGTCCATATCACCCACCCCTACTGGGGATTTCACTGTCTACAGCACATATCATTAAAAAAATCACTATATGTAAAGGGACAAGGCCACAAACCTATAGCGGCTGGCAGTGATCTTCAGACCCTCAAGTGGCAGTGAATTGAAATCAGACACTTTTCTGTAGTGAAAAAAACTGCATGGTCATAGAATCACTTCCCAAAACCACTGCCTGTGAACGCAGTTCATCACCGCACCCACAAACACAGGGTAAAATTCACTAATGTAAAGACGAAACCATACATAAACATGATCCAGGAACATGTCAACCTTCACTGGGCCTGAGCTCAATTAAGATGGGCTAAGGCAAGGTGGAAAAGCGTCCTGTGCTCTGTTGAATCAAACTTTGAAATTTTGTTTGAAAATCGGAACGGTGGAGCAGCAGGTAGTGTCGCAGTCACACCACACAGCTCCAGGGACCTGGAGGTTGTTGGTTCAAGTCCCACTCCGGGTGACTGTCTGTGAGGAGTTGGTGTGTTCTCCCTGTGTCTGCGTGGGTTTCCTCCGGGTGACCGTCTGTGAGGAGTGTGGTGTGTTCTCCCTGTGTCTGCGTGGGTTTCCTCCGGGTGATTGTCTGTGAGGAGTGTGGTGTGTTCTCCCTGTGTCTGCGTGGGTTTCCTCCGGGTGATTGTCTGTGAGGAGTGTGGTGTGTTCTCCCTGTGTCTGCGTGGGTTTCCTATAGGTGACTGTCTGTGAGGAGTTGGTGTGTTCTCCCTGTGTCTGCGTGGGTTTCCTCCGAGTGACTGTCTGTGAGGAGTGTAGTGTGTTCTCCCTGTGTCTGTGTGGGTTTCCTCCGGGTGATTGTCTGTGAGGAGTTGGTGTGTTCTCCCTGTGTCTGCGTGGGTTTCCTCCGAGTGACTGTCTGTGAGAAGTGTAGTGTGTTCTCCCTGTGTCTGTGTGGGTTTCCTCCGGGTGATTGTCTGTGAGGAGTTTGGTGTGTTCTCCCTGTGTCTACGTGGGTTTCCTCCGGGTGACTGTCTGTGAGGAGTTGGTGTGTTCTCCCTGTGTCTGCGTGGGTTTCCTCCGAGTGACTGTCTGTGAGGAGTGTAGTGTGTTCTCCCTGTGTCTGTGTGGGTTTCCTCCGGGTGATTGTCTGTGAGGAGTTTGGTGTGTTCTCCCTGTGTCTGCGTGGGTTTCCTCCGGGTGACTGTCTGTGAGGAGTTGGTGTGTTCTCCCTGTGTCTGCGTGGGTTTCCTCTGAGTGACTGTCTGTGAGAAGTGTAGTGTGTTCTCCCTGTGTCTGTGTGGGTTTCCTCCAGGTGACTGTCTGTGAGGAGTTGGTGTGTTCTCCCTGTGTCTGCGTGGGTTTCCTCCGAGTGACTGTCTGTGAGGAGTGTAGTGTGTTCTCCCTGTGTCTGTGTGGGTTTCCTCCGGGTGATTGTCTGTGAGGAGTGTAGTGTGTTCTCCCTGTGTCTGTGTGGGTTTCCTCCGGGTGATTGTCTGTGAGGAGTTTGGTGTGTTCTCCCTGTGTCTGCGTGGGTTTCCTCCGGGTGACTGTCTGTGAGGAGTTGGTGTGTTCTCCCTGTGTCTGTGTGGGTTTCCTCCCGGTGATTGTCTGTGAGGAGTGTGGTGTGTTCTCCCTGTGTCTGCGTGGGTTTCCTCCCACTGACTGTCTGTGAGGAGTTGGTGTGTTCTCTTTGTGTCTGCGTGGGTTTCCTCCCACAGTCCAAAAAACACACGTTGGTAGGTGGATTGGCGACCTTAAAAGTGTCCGTTGGTGTGAGTGAATGTGCGTGTTCCCCTGTGAAGGACTGGCGCCCCCTCCAGGGTGTGTTCCCACATTGCGCCCAAATGATTCCGGGTAGGCTCCGGACCCACCGCGACCCTGAACTGGATAAGTGCTTACAGATAATGAATGAATGAATGTATGTTTGGAAATCATGGAGGAAGCATCCTCCAGATTAAAAAAGAGAGGGTTCATCTGGTTTGTTACTAAAGCCTGTGTCTGATGGTATGGGGATCCAATCTAGATTTGAAAGACTAACATCCTACCCACTAGACACAATTATGATTTAAAACTTAAGCTGTTCCGTTGCATTTCTGTCCAAGCGTCTGCATTATGAGTGTGCATGAACGTGTAGGAGTTTGTATAGTGTACGAATGTTTGTGTGTGTGCGGAAATATAAAGAGCTTTCGGAGCAGCCACTATCACTCACTGCTGCAAATTAGCACACAATCCTCCTTCATGACAATCCATCAGAAAGATCAATATACACTGGGGAAGACCACCCTAAAAGGAGCCTTCATTCACACTGAAAACGTCAAAGTGATACATTACAATCCAGACCACGCCTTTCATCCACTATATGGCCAAAAGAATCTGGACATCGGCTCATTCAACGTCTCGTCTGAAATGAACGGCACTGAGAGTTGATTCCTCTTTGCTGCAATAACAGTCTCTACCTTTCTGTCGTCACTGCATCAGGTCAGGTGCTGATGGTGGATGATTCGTCTTGGATCCCAACATTAGATGGAGTTCCAGACGACAGTTCAGCTGCTAAGGAGGACCTATACCCCTCTGGTCAACACTCAGCATTGAGCACTGGTGATTCTTAGGCTCATGGGCTACAGCCAGTGTCCCATTTCATTTTCTACAGAGATCATACACACTACATTTACAGGTTTGAAATGATGTCTTTAAACCTTTGAACATAGTCTATGTCATTTATTCTACTGACCACCTCACTCTACATTTTCCAGCTGCTATTTGTCTCAATTTCTCCAGCTTTTCTCTCGTGGCTAATCCCCATGTGACCACATGTCACTGCTACAGGAAGAGGACAAACCTGCCATTTCACACAGCCACTAAGAATAATCCCAGAGCCCAACAGCCGATCATTTACACAAACACCATATGGGATTTTGTGAAGAAAACGCACGCCTTCACACTGACTTGCTCCCCAGAATCCAGATGTGAGCCACTTGCAGCAGCTGGATCCACCAGGAGAGCCTTAATCCAAGCAGGTATTGCATATTCCAGTCACAATGTTTGGATTTTCTAATGCGATGATACGGAATTATGGACGTTAACAATATCAGACCAATAATACAGGTCTTTTGGGATTTAACCATATTACTACCGTTGTTGATATTGTTTTGTAGAATGGTGTTCTAGTCATTTTTACTGGAATTTTATTTCTGGTGAATAGTTTATACAGAATGGTATTCTATTATCTCCTTGAATGGTATTTCCACTATTTTCAGTCACATTTTACCAAATCCTCAGAAGGCTTTGCTTAGTTTCTAGGTTAATTCACTACACAACTTATCTATTCTATTGCATTAATACAATAAGTGAGAAATGGAATATATTCCATTTCTAATTTTTTCAATATAATTTTCAAAGATGTCTTATTAAATCAACCTTGAAATAACAAACAAAACCCCTACCTGACAATGCAAAGTTGATATTTATGCATACAGATTAATGGAGGGGATGGAATGTCCTGATAATGTAAACATACATCTCTACAGATATTAATCTAGCAGCCCACAAATCACACAAGTTCGTTTTTTCTACCATTAAAAAAATATATTTGTCCCTGTACATACATTATAGCTTGTTTACCACTTCTCAGAACAACACTGATGATGGGAAATACACGCTGTAAATACAAATTATCAACCAAAATATCATTTTCAAGCCTCTGTTGTCAAATTTCACACGCATAAAGGCATGAAAACGATCTATTTACAGGAAAATATGAAAGGAAAAAAAACGCATGAAAGGCTTACCGTGTGATTTAAGGTGGAAGATGTGATCCTTTAGGTAATAATTAAAGGTGGAGTCGTAGCTCCCGTCTTCTGCTCTCAGCTTGTCCTTCAGCACGCGTCGCTCGCCATGGTTTTATTTCTCTCAGGCCCCACCCATTTCCTCCTGATTGGTCCACGCAAATCTTAACCATATCTTCAGTACAATATGCAGGTTTACTATTTATATAAAATGTAGAATCGTGTAAATACAGTTGTTCTGTCTTTAAACTGTTATTTCATTAAAACATCTCTAAAGAGGATTATATTTCCGTAGAGTGGAATTCATATGTGTTTTGGAAGCACTCTATTGCTATACAGAAATATATTCTTTATCTTAATGACGTTTCATTTTTGACAATATATTTTGGGATTTGGGGTTTTACTGCAAAATGAGCGTCCTGTTCTACAGCATAATATTTGTGAAAGAAAGAAAGAAAGAAAGGAAGAAAGAAAGAAAGAAAGGAAGAAAGCAAAGAAAAGAAACAATCAAAGAAAGAACCTTGTTGACATTGTATAGAGGACATAGAGGGCAAGGAAATACAGCTTAACAACCAGCAAGTGGAGAGAAATAGATTTTAAGAAAATGGGATATTTATTTCTATATTATTTTAAAATTAATATCAATTATTATATACAAATCATTTAAATCGTATTTAATAAACATATATGTTATATATATGACTATTAGTGGTCAAAAAGCAAGTTTATTTATTATATAAAATATAGTAATAAATATATTACATATATATTATTACATATACATATATACATATACATTTAAAACACTTTAATTGCTTTTTTAATGTGAAATTACAATATATTGCTTTTAGAATAATACTATTGTAATTTCTAGTAACATATTGTTTAATAAAAATTATCTTTAAAACACGAATTGCTGATTATGCGAGAGAGCAGGGAATGGCCAAAAAGCAGATCACTCTTTTCCGTCACACCTGAGCGCAGCCAATCACAGCCAACGCTGGGAGTTGTAGTCTTTTTTGTAGTACTCGACGCCTTGCATTTACTGCTTTACGTTTTAAAAAAACTACAAGTCTACGTGTCTCCGCCTTGCGATTCATTTCTAGCCACCGAAAAAAAAAAACAGATCCTCCCTTATTTTTGTAGATGTTCATGGAGAAAACTTCCGTCTTTACTGGGACAGAAAATATATAGAGTTTTGGAGGAGATAAACCGCCGAAAGAAGAGGAGATTGTGTTCCTTAACGCAGTAAGTACACACGGTTAAAGTTAACCGACAGAACAGGCGCTACATGAAGTAACACAGTCTACGAGGACGCCTATTTAGCATGCTAACATTTTCTCGCGACCCAAGAACAACGCAGTCATTAGCTTTAACCGCGTTTTAAACTTCTCTTTTCGGCTTTATTGTGATATATAGATGCTTTTAGACAAAACATCCGAGAAAGCGTTTAATTAAAATATACCAATGTCCGTGTAAAAACACGCAGACTCTATGGTGAAGAAGCTAATCTACCGTTAGCTTTGCGTCAGGGTTGTGTGATGTTATCTTTGCTGACGATGACTAAAGTGAAACTGTAGATTTCTCACAAAAGAACTAACGTCTTAAGGTTAAAATAACAGAAATATTCCATCTGTTTCCATTTCTACAGAATGGAATTTAACATGTGTTTGATAAAGTGCCATTTCTGTAGAACGGCTGCCTCTTCCTGTACGTTAGTGCACTTTTAGCTATAGCTAGCACTGTAGTTTTCTTTTTGAATGGTGTTCATCTTGTAGAGAATGGATTGTACTGTTTATTTGTAAATCTCCATTTTGTGATTTAGTCTTGAATTTTGGAATTTCTTTTGAATCTGTTTCTGTGGAATAGTTTATATCCCTTTCTATGTAAATGAATTTCATTTAAATGTGTATAATATTCTTTTCTATTCATTTTGCATAGTGATTAAATGTTATACACTGACAATTTCTTGTAGGAAAAGGATATTCACTTCTTTGCAGCAGTGGTAATTGTTTTCTAGAATATTTTCTCTAACTAGGGCCTGGTATTTCTCATCTTTCTCGTGTAGTTTAAATCATCTGTTTCACAGTATACTGGTTTCTTTTTTCATTTTCTAATGTTCAAGAATAAAATTTAATTTTGTACAGGCTGAAATATTGTAATCAGTTCCAGTCCTGGTAGTACAGTATAAATTCAGTTGAATTTATTTATAAAATGCAATTCTGGGGCGGCACGGTGGCGAAGCAGGTATTGTTACAGTCACACAGCTCCAGGGTCCTGGGGTTGTGGGTTCGAGCCCCGCTCTGTGTAACATAACTGTGAGGAGTTCGCCCTGTGTCCGCGTGGGTTTCCTCCGGGTTCTTCGGTTTCCTCCCATGGTCCATAAAACACGTGTTGGTAGGTGGATTGGCGATTCAAAAGGTGTCCATAGGTGTGAGTGAATGTGTGAAAGGACTGGCGCCCACTTCAGGATGTGTTCCTGCCTTGTGCCCAATGTTTCCGGGTAGGCTCCAGACCCACGGCGGCCCTGAACTGGATCAGCGGTTACAATGGATTGGAATTCAGGATCTAGAAAATGTGAATCCCTCTTTTTAATGTATTTCTACAGATTTGGAACCTGAAAAATGAAGGTCTAATTCTGTTATTAAGACTTTATTTGAAAATTTGATTTTGTAGAACAGTTTTCTTTAGCAAGGAAGCTATTTTAAATTAAATATTTGGTTTATTGTTCAGAATAAATTGACTCTATACATCTAAATTTTCTCATTTTAGTTTTTGTCTGAATATTTTTTTTTTAAGATTGATACATTTTTTTATAAGGAAGGACAACCCCTTAAAGGTTATGCAGAAGGGCACTCCAGGACTAAAACAGAGAATCATGGAGTTATCATTGAAGGTAGATTAAGGCTAATAATGTTGTTATTTCTTGATAAGTGCTTCTTCTTCTCCTGGAGTACTACTGAACTACGTGTTGTAGCGTTTACCCTGCTCTAACACACCCAGGTCACTTCAGGAAGGGCTGATTAATTACGGTGGTGTGTGGGTTTGTGCGTGTGGCTGTGTTAAAGTGCTTTCTCATAAGTGTGTAAGTTCTTGTAATTTCTTGTGCAAGAACACACTAACACACAGAGATTGGGCTCAGCACATTGTCCACAGTTCAATCGTCTGATGATATACTTTAAGAAGAAGAAGTGTTACTTTATTAATTGCCTTGGGGAAATTGGAGTCTTTTCATTTTACCCATCTGTGGTAGTGAACACACACACACACACACACACACACAGGAAGCCTTTTGGGATTAGTTGCCTTGGTTATTGAGGGAGGGTATGTCAGGGAACACTTTCCTGAAGGAACGTAAGCAAATGTAGGTCCTGCAAAAATACAATCCGTATCTACACACCTATGGTCTTTATCAGTATCTTTGGTAATATGGCATGTTAGTAGTCTACATTTCAGCTCAGCCACAAACCACAGGTACGGACTGTGGGCCAGTCAGAAAGAGTAAAATCTGTCTGGTGAAAAAGGAAGTGGCCTTCATTATCTGTAAGCATTTTATCCAGTTCAGGGTCGCGGTGGGTACAGAGCCTACCTGGAATCACTGGGCGCAAGGCGGGAATACACCCTGGAGGGGGCGCTAGTCCTTCACAGGGCAACACACACTCACACCTACAGACACTTTTGAGTTGCCAATCCACCTACCAACGTGTGTTTTTGAACTATGGCAGGAAACCACACTCCTCACAGACAGTCACTCGGAGGAAACCCACGCAGACACAGGGAGAACACACCAACTCCTCACAGACAGTCACCTATAGGAAACCCACGCAGACACAGGGAGATCCCACCACACTCCACACAGACAGTCACCCGGAGGAAACCCACGCAGACACAGGGAGAACACACCACACTCCTCACAGTCAGTCACCTGGAGCAGGAAACCGAACCCACAACCTACAGGCCCCTGGAGCTGTGTGATTGCGACACTAACCTGCTACACCACCATGTAACATAATTTATAATGATTATAATTAATGCTATATAATAAAAACATAATTAATGATTATAAAATATACATGTTTTGAAGAATGGTAATCCAATTGGATTGCATTTCTATGTAATACATTTCTATTTCATTTAAAGTCCAATAAAACCCTCAAATTTACATTGAGCAAGAAGGCAAAAGATGTAACTAATGTCCAGTCATTAGTTATTTAATAATCTCTTAGTGCAATTTACTTCAAAGAAGTGTGAACACGAAAGGAAGCACATTGATGATTATATTCACATTTTTACACGAGAGATGCTTATTTTCTTGGCCCTTAATGAGATGACATGAGCACTCCTGGCCTCTCAGGATATTTATGGATGTTTCTGTGAATATTCTGTGGTGTAATAAAGGATGTAATGAAAAGGCTTTCTGATGAATAGCCAGGAGATTCTTCCATGCATCACTGGGACAGATTGGAGCTGAGCTTTTCGAACTGCTCTGTGTTTATGGTGTTCGTGGCTTCATTCCTACAAAGCCCTCATTTTTCATTTAAAATTAATGCGAGTTATGAAATACGCAGAGGACGTAAAATGAGATTTAATGGCCTGCAATAAGCCACTTAATTTAAACAATGCTGTAAAGTATTATTCAACTGTGTGAAATAGCCTGACAAGTAATGAAATGTCTTTTTGTGAGCAATAGAGTGTAATTTCACAATATTATAGTGTCTCTCTCCTTTTTTTCTTCTTTTTTTGTGGGAGGGGTGGGCCTTTAAGATTTGTGCATTAGTCTAATTACTTTTATGGCAGTGTTCATTTAATCTGCAGAATTACTCCAGATTAAAATAGTGGCATTGTCTTTTAATAAGTGAAGAAATAGACTGTCTTCAGCCTTTGGGTGTTGGCCTTTTGGGAGTCAAACGTCATCAGAAAGGAACTTTGCAGGAATCAGGTGTTGGCCTTTTGTGACAAGGAAATGCAGAGACGTGAGTCATGGAGCTGTGTTCGTTACCTTGGCAACTCGACAACACTAGCTTTCTACACTTGAGTTTTTACACAGAATTTCCTGTGAGTTGCCTCCACCTGCCTTGAGTCTACACTTGCTGATCATTTTTTCAGAAACACCTACTATATAGGTGTACTTTGTATATTTATATTTGCAGATTAGAGCTCACAAATAAAGAAACTCACCAGAATCTTTATACCCAAGTATGCCGATATCTGCTTATCCATTTCTTTCTGTTAGAATATATTTATTGGAGTCTTTTAAATGCTCTAAATGGCATCATTTTAAAAACATAGCATTAATTCAAATAACTAAACCTAATTAGTTTGAGGTTATATTTCCTGAAGCCAGAATGTTCAGCTGTAAAACACAAATGTCGTGTCCTACCTTAAGTGATTGGTGGTTTGTGTATTTGCAAGAAAGTAAGCAGCATGGGTAAACATCCTCTACGTGTGGTGGTTACGTAATTTTTGTTAGGGATAGTAAAGACAAAGAATGGAAACGCTAGTTGGGGTTGATTCTTAGTGGACTTGTAAGCTGTGTGTTGTTTCTTATAAGCTGGAAATATTCTGTATTATTTTTACTCAGCCAGAAATACTTCTAAAGTCCAGTCACAGTTGATGGTGTGTGTGTAGTGACGTCAGTGTGAATGTCAGGCAGATAAGATGCCGTTTCACCGGGGCAAAGGCCTTTAAACTGGAACTGTTTGATTCTGCTGTGGATTTGAGACAGGACTCATTTCCCTGTCCACGGCTGTGTGGAAATGACCTGAAATTAAGATAACTAGAATAGAAAAGCAAACAGTTCACTTGAATGTCATGAGAAAAGCCTTGGATAGAGATTCAGGCTTCCTCTGTTTGGCTAGTGCAGATTTGTGATTCATTACCTCTGAAGATGTAAAGAAAATGAGTGATATTGTTGACAGTAGAGAATTCAGGATTTCTTTATTTCAAGTGGTGGTGATAGTAACCACACATCTTCAATGCATCATTTTATTTACTCACCTTGACCACCAGTGACTTACAACACACCAAGGAGTCAAATGGAATTATGGTGATTTTAGAAAATAATGGAGACCTAGAAAAAAGCCTTTTTTTCATTGTTTGTTCATTAAAGATATTTGAGATGAGCTTTGAACAATAGTTTGTAAAAGAAAAACTTCATTACATCATTACAATACATGTTCTTCAGACCAAGGAAGGCGTTTTGATGAACATAATAAGAACAAAATAAGTTATTTTACTACAATAACTGTAACACCTTAAAGAAGCAGTGTAATGGCAGTAGTGTTGGTGTACAGTTGTTTTGAATTTAAAGAGCTTGTCAATGGGTCAAAGACGTCAACATGGCCGCTAATCTTGATGACTGACATTAGCTTTTAAATAGCTTGGTGTTAAAAATATTTGAACCACTCTTTTAATCCACATTCACAACAGTGAATGACCCCCTCCTTTGAAAAACATGTTTTTACTGTGTTAACATGTCCCTGTGTTCATCATAACTATAATAATTATAATAATGTTTTCTATATTAATATCAGCACATGCATTTACATGTGATTTTGTTTTCCTTTTAATAAACCTGATTTTGATTTTAATGTTTTATAATAATTTTTTTTTTTTTTACTGTTTTGCTTCAGTAACAATGACCTAGACAAATGTAAAAGCGATTATAAAGCTGATGGTTTTAATTTATCTTTTGATTTATCTGTCTCACCTCTGGCAGGACTAATCTGTTTTGTCTGTTCTTCTTCCTCTAAGAAATCGTTTGGGCCCCGTCTCTGTGTTTTTTGGGAGTGAATGACGCTCCGCCCATCCTCTCATCACCACGACGACGATGACAATGGAAGAGATTAAGAATGAAGCGGAGACGGCCTCGATGGTTTCCATGACACTGTATGCTGTGATGTACCCTGTATTTAATGAGGTGTGTATTTGGTAAAGATAGAGATGAGAGATGAAGTTTTGGAGTTGTTCTAACCAAAATATTCCCAAATAACCCATCAACATCACAAATTGGTAGTTCGCTTGTTGCTTTATGGCACACTAGGTGCCATTCTAACAATATTATCAATGTTATTTACCTGTTTGTGGTTTTAATATTGTGGCCAATTAGTGAATGCTAACAAACACAAAATGTGTCTTTCCTAATTAAAGGTAAGTGGTAGAATTAATCGTAAAATTGATTGGATAAATATAGCTTAAAAAAACACAAACCTTAACAAGTGCGGTCTTTGATTACTAATGGCTGCTTATGCAAGATGGAGTGAAAGTATTGTAAAGTTTAAACATAGATTAAATGTGAAGGCCACAGAACAACACACATGGTAAACTCTCTGAAGTCCCAAAGTCCTACACTTTTATACAAAGACCCAATAATCCTTATTATACTCCCTCAATCCCTCAATCAGCAGAGCTCAGCGATGTCTGGCCGATGTTTTCCTCTCATGTTCACACCCACGTTGTCTTTGGAGAATTAATTATGCGCCTATTTAATTAAAGCCAAAAGCCCACTCCTGCCAGAGACTTAATGATTCTTTTTTTTCCCCCCCTTTCTGGCCCATTACAGGTTTATGTGCATAACATGTGCACGTATGTGGCTCAGACTGCAGCGATTGAAGATATTTAACTGTTCATGTGTGTTTTTTTTCGCAGTTGGAGAGAGTAAACCTGTCTGCAGCACAGACCCTGAGGGCTGCTTTCATAAAGGTAAGAGAAATGGCTTTAACCTTGACAACAATGGACAGAGGGACTGACTGAATTTAGTAGAACTGGTTTGAATAGTTTGAATATTTCAATATTTGAATATTCATTCATTATCTTGGTATTTATTTGCTTGTTTAGTATTTGGAAGCTTAATCTTAATAGACATCTTGCTTAACACACCATATATTATCAACTGCACATGGCTATGGCTTTCCACCAACAATTTAATCATTAATAGGCATTAACCAATTGCTATTACTACAAATAATAATAATAATAATCATAATGATAAGCATAATAAAAAAATTTTATATAGCACCATTAAGGCATATTAAAGGCTAAGCACCACTTAATGGACCTCCATGAATATTTCACATTATTGTAGTGACTGACAGATATAAGTATGAATTAAAATGAAAATAGCAGCTTAATTTGCTTTAAAACCGAAAATTTTATTAAATTGACGGAAAAACCCGAGCTCGCTACGGAAATTCTTGAATGCGACCGTGACGTCACTGGTGGACAACAGCTGAACAACGCCGCAGTAAAACACCGTTATGACTGACTGTTATGACAGTATCTAGCTAAATAACCAACATTATTCATGACAATAGCCTAGCAATAAGCTAAACTCAAATGTAGAGGTACCGTTATTCTTGTAAATGTGATCGAAGTCGAACTCGAATTCATCCGACACTATAAACCTCCGTAATGCAGCTACGTAGCCGAGTATAATCTGAGCACCGAGTTTAGCGAGTCAAGCTAACGTTAACTAACACCAACTAAAACAGCCAAAGTGAGTGTCCTTACCCTGTTTACCTCCATGTTACAGAGGCTCTTGAACACCTTTTGTTGGTGTCCTTACATGCCCATATTGTTGGAAAAGCGGCAGTGAAATGACCTACAGATAACGGAGTGAGCGGATGGTCCTTTCCAAAGTGCCCGTTTAGAGTTGACAAATTTAGTCCATTTTCTGGGTGTTTTGGGATCTTTGGGCCATTTGTTCACAGATGTCCCACTGTACATTGAATGATTGCAGCCAAAAACAACACACCTTTTCGTCATTTTGCATTAAATTAAGTGCAGCTTCTAGAGTTGTTGTCCACCATCTACGTCACAGGCAAGACGCCTATTAGAGTTTCCCAACACCGTGGGGGGGTTAAACCTTATTCCTTGAATTAGTAAGAAATAACATGTTTTCTGACTATCAATAAACACAATTAGGAACTCAAATTCCACTGTATTTATTTGTTTGACACTTTGATAGAGCTGGGGCTTAGCCTTTAGACGAGTGTGTGTTAAAGTGATAGAAACCACATAAAATAGCTCTATTACTGAACTGTTCACTGATACTGACTACTGAACTGCTTTCTCTAGTTAAGGTGGGACAGGCAAGGCAAAATGCTCACAATTATACCCACATTATTACTATTAAATTTCCCATATCTCCCTACAGTGAATAGCTGGACACCTGAATAACTGGATGTCTGTAAATGTAAATAACATCACAACAACAACAAATTGGATTTCCTGTGGTTAGCTGACTCTACATGAGTTAACATATATTTCCCCTCCACCTCCACTGTAAAACTAAAGAAATAAGTTTATATCTTAGTGAATGGATTGTATTTGGGTGTAACAGGGAGACCTATTATTGTTACTTGTACAATGGATCTGCAGTAGGTTTTAGCTAAGCTGTCCCTATAAAGTACAAGATCTCCAAATCATCTTGTAAACAGAGTTTTTAGTTTTATTCCAAGCTGTGAGGAAAATCACTGTATGGTAGAATATGTAAAATTATTACACAAACACATATACCATCCAATCAGCGCTAATCGTTTTATTTCCAGTGGAAACTGTCCCTTATCATTCCATATAAAACAATTCAAGTGCAAAAAACAAATACATGCAGGTTCCTGTACCTTCTGTTGTAATGACTCAGCTTTTAGAGTGCCTACCAATGTAATACTCTGCATTTAATGATTATTTAATGATCTATTAGGTTTTCCAATGGGGGGTGGGGGTGTGTGTGTGAGTGAGTGAGACCTTGCATCACTTCAGTGTAAATTTGATTCTTTACATAAAGTCATATTTGACCATGATTTGATTCTTTTGGCACCTGTATTTACACAGAGACCTCAAATGTAAAAGAAAAAAACTCTTTGTAATAAACCAGCATTATAATAATTGTTTGACTGATTATTTGGAGCAGAGACCTTCTGATTCTGCTCTTGGCTAATGTTGATTGTTCCCATCACTTTAATTGTCACATTTATTCTTTTTACAACAAACATACTGACATTAAGGTTTACAAAACATTCATTTTAACAAAAGTTTCTTAAAATGCTGTGGAAAAACGATTGCAGCTTTCAGAGTATTTACTTTAGTATTCCTAAATTAATTCATATTGGAAATCTGCTTTCAGATCTGGTTTATATCTGACATGTGAGGGTCTTTCATAAAACAGGATATCTCTGTTTAGCCAGATAACTTAAGCCCTAGTTTAAGCGTGCCTAATCGGAAAAGAGGGCGGCACGGTGGCGAAGCAGGTAGTGTAGCAGTCACTACAGCTCCAGTGACCTGGAGGTTGTGGGTTCGATTCCCGCTCCGGGTGACTGTCTGTGAAGAGTTTGGTGTGTTCGGCCTGTGTCTGCGTGGGTTTCCTCCCACTGACTGTCTGTGAGGAGTGTGGTGTGTTCTGCCTGTGTCTGCGTGGGTTTCCTCCGGGGTGGATTGGCAACTCAAAAGTGTCTGTAGGGGTGTGTGTGTTGCCCTGTGAAGGACTGGCGCCCCCTCCAGGGTGAGCTCCTGCCTTGCGCCAAATGATTCCACGTAGGCTCTGGACCCACCGCAACTCTGAACTGGATAAGTGATATTTGTTTTTTTTGTGTGTGTGTGTTCAGGCAGAGAAAGAGAATCCTGGACTCACGCAGGAAATTATCATGAAGATTTTAGAGAAGAAGAGCGTGGAGATCAACTTCACTGAGTCGTTATTACGCATGGCAGCAGACGACGTTGAAGGTGTGTAATTTATTCTGACTCTCATCTATAACTTCAGAAATTAAATCTGTGTTCTGCCAGGATGCTAGTCCAGGTAGATGAAGCATGATTGTTGTTATTCCATTTCCCCATTTGAAAACTTTAGCTGCCTTTTCTTGGTGAATGATGAAATACAAAATTATCCGTAGTTATTTGTAATAATAACTTTACTGCATTAATGTACATTTATATTTAAGAGAAGTTTAGTTCTTCCTCTGTAAAGTTTACTTAAAGTGGATTAAACTTTACAATGGTGGTGACAATTATTATATACCTACCCTGTAACCATTTAGAGTTCAGCTGCTTGTTGTGCAGTTTCTCTCATCTGGGTGGCGCTGTTTCCCCACAAATGTTTTTTTTTTAAAAAGTGTTTTATGGTAATATTTTTTTTCTCCTCATAATTTAATTTCCTTCTCTCTGCAAGCATTTTTGTCACATCTTCAGATTTATGCTCCTAATGAATTCACAGGCACACAGAGAGAATCCAGGCAGTGGCTTGTGTTTGAATTTAAAATTTACCTCCATCATTAAGCCAGGCCCGTTTTCATACCTTAAGCCCCATCTTTACTCTCTCCACTGTAATCCTTTAGAGGGAAGGAGAGGGGAAGTGCACTCATTTATGATGAGAATGAAGAGCTGATAGCGTACTTTTAATACATTCCCTGCCAATTCAAAAGTTTGGAATCAGTGTCTTCAGTACTATTTAAAAATAAATGAGGGAGTTGTTTTTATTTATTATTATTTTTATTTTTTTTAATAAAGGTTTAATACTGACTCTTTGATATGTCCAGGTTAATAGATGTCAGTATTACAGCTGTTTCATGACATGAAGAAGAGTCAGTAGCGATAATGATGAAAATGTACAAAAAACTACTTTTGAAATACATTTTTGTGGGAGAGAGGACACATTTACTCCAAAAGACAAACCTTTGTCTTTACTTCACAATGTAAACCTTGCAGCAAACATCGTGTTTGTTTCAGAATAAATACAATAATAAATAAGCACTCGTTGACTTGTGTGTGTTTTGTAACTGTAGAGTACATGATCGATCGACAGGAGCGAGAGTTTCAGGAGCTGAATGAACGAGCTCGAGCTCTGAAGCAGATTCTCAGCAAAATCCCTGACGAGATCAATGACAGAGTTCGCTTTCTCCAGACCATCAAGTAACAGAACACACACCGTTTCACCTTTAACGCTTATGTCTTATACTCACCAATGATATGAAATGTTAGACTTTAGAAAGCAATTTTAGATGTTTTTATTCCTTTATTATTAACGATGAAATACATGAATGCACTGTAAATATAAATGTGTGAACTGATAACTTTTGAAATTAAGTTTGATTGTTCTAGATATTCATTTTATTGCATGTTCATTGCACACAATTTTGTTATAAACCAGTTGCACAACTAGATGTTATTAGATCTGTTTACTGATGTTGATTTATTACGCTTCACTATGGACACACATGGCATTTATACATTTTAAATAGCCTCCAAATTCTTAGTTTGATGAGCAGATTAGAATAATTTTAGTCTCTATTCATTAAAAACAATTGAGAGGTAGAGAGAGAGAAAGAATTTTATCTGAAGCTGTATCTAACTACACACATTTTACCTCCCACAGAGATATAGCGAGTGCCATCAAAGAGCTGCTGGATACAGTCAATAATGTATTTAAAAAATACCAGTACCAGAACAGGAGAGTGAGTAACACACACACACACACACACACAAACATGTATTACCAATACAAATTACAAATAAAAACCCCTACATTGACAATTACATTTAACTGCTGTATGACAGTTTCCTCTGTGGTCCTGCGTCTGTGAGGATATCGTGGGTTTGTGCTCTGTTTATGGTTGGACTACAATTTCGTCAAAAGGATGCTGTGGCTTTAAAACACATTTGAAGCAATACACAGGGCTTTTTGCTGTACTTTAGTGTTTAGCAATAGAAAAAGAGTGGACCAGGCCATAGGAAGCACAACTTTGTATGTTATTGTGTGATGATATTTGCACTGGTGAACTTTTTCTTGTGCTTGTAAGAACACTATCTACATCGCTGCTGGTGCTTAATTGGCATTTGTTAAAACTGGGAAGCCCCTTCACTTTGTTCATCGTGGTAACATTCCTTTGTGTTTTGCAGGCACTAGAGCATCAGAAGAAAGAGTTTGTGAAATACTCCAAAAGCTTCAGCGACACACTGAAAACCTATTTCAAAGATGGAAAGTAAGCAGCTCTTCAGAACCTTATGCATTTTTAATTTGCTCCTGTTTTATCTGCTTTTTAATGGGCTATTTGATTTTGCTCCTTAATGCCTTAAGCCATGCTATTGTTGTTTGATATGATTCTAGCCTAGTTAAATATCACGCGTGATCCAAAAGCGTGTCGCGATCAAAGCATGACTGACACAACATAGTATTAACTTGACCGCATACCGAGTGTACACTGTCCTTTCATTTTCAGTGGAGCATGAGGAAAAGAATCAATAATGTGACTCTCTTTGTTGATAGCTTTCATTAAAACAGGTCTCATTCTCAGTTGACATTTTAAGTTCTGCCCACAAATACGTTTTTAGACACTGTACAGTATATAGAGCACTGTTGTAAAAAAAACATTCAGACGTACATTTAGAGTCTGTTATTATGAAAAGAATTGTGGACATATCCAGTGTTTCTTCTGAAATTAAAAGTATCTCTTTGCTGCAATAACAGTCTACTCTTTTGGGAAATGTTAAACTACATATTGGAACATTTTTGTGAGGATTTGATGGCTTTCAGCTACAAAATTCATAATGTTGGATGATCACAAACACCAAAAGTTTTGTATAGAGCTCAGTCTCTCATTTCCACAGCACGGTCCCAGGAAGATTTAAAGGCTAAGCACCACTTAATGGACCTCCATGAATATTTCACATTATTTTAGTTACTGACATATATAAGTATGAATTAAAATGAAAATAGCAGCTTAATTTGCTTTAAAACTGACAATTTTATTAAAATGATGGAAAAACCCGAGGTCGCTACGGAAATTTTTTAACGCGACCGTGACGTCACTGGTGGACAACAGCTGAACAACGCCGCGGTAAAACACCGTTATGACTGACTGTTATGACAGTATCTAGCTAAATAACCAACATTATTCATGACAATAGCCTAGCAATAAGCTAAACTCAAATGTAGAGGTACCGTTATTCTTGTAAATGTGATCGAAGTCGAACTCGAATTCATCCGACACTATAAACCTCCGTGATGCAGCTACGTAGCCGAGTATAATCTGAGCCACCGAGTTTAGCGAGTCAAGCTAACGTTAACTAACACTAAAACAGGCGAAGTGAGTGTCCTTACCCTGTTTACCTCCATGTTACAGAGGCTCTTGAACACCTTTCGTTGGTGTCCTTACATGCCCATATTGTTGGAAAAGCGCCAGTGAAATGAGCTACAGATAACGGAGTGAGCGGATGGTCCTTTCCTTTGGGCCATTTGTGCACAGATGTCCCACTGTACATTGAATGATTGCAGCCAAAAACAACACACCTTTTCGTCATTTTGCATTAAATTAAGTGCAGCTTCTAGAGTTGTTGTCCACCATCTACGTCACAGGCAAGACACCTATTAGAGTTTCCGAACACCGTTGGGGGGGGGACCAACGGTCTTTTAAACCTTACTCCTTGAATTAGTAAGAAATAGCATGTTTTCTGACTATCAATAAACACAAGTTAGGAACTCAAATTCCACTGTATTTATTTGTTTGACACTTTCATAGAGCTGGTGCTTAGCCTTTAAGCTCTTCTAGCACACACTTCGTATTGGGCTGGAAGATGTCATGGCGCATGGAACCTACACAACTCAACTCAGCACGGCTCCTTTGCTTTTCCACTGGTCAAATCTAGTACCTGGTTCCTGGAATCAGATACTTTTTCAGTCCCAGCTCGCTCTGGGTTCCAAGCGTGCTGAGTAGGTACTAAATGGTTACGTGTAAACCCGTCAGAGCACTAATTGGCCAGAGAGACATGTCAATCACCACAAAATGCAGAGCAGATTCAAATCCAGCACAAAGTTTTCACTTATTTTTCACATTTATTTTTATGGGACTCACAACGGCAGCTCGTAACTGTACCCCAAGGTGTTCTGAAGAGATTTATATGCTCCTTGGGCCGATGGGCGATGAAAGTATCCAGCATGCAACAAGTAAAACTGAGTGAGTTCAGTCCAAAAACAACACGTGAATACACGATGGGTAAACAACACCTGACTTTACCGCCGCCACCTTTGTTGTGATTTTCAAAGCCAGCGATTCCTGTTAGTGAGGGGTTTTGCGACGTCGCCCGCTCCATTTTGCAGGGAAGCTGTGCCAGTGGAAAAGGGACCAGCTTTAAGTGAGCCAAGCCGTGTGGAGTCGAGTCATGTAGAGCTGGACCCATGCGGTGGAACAGCACCATTAGACTTGTGTGCAGCTCCAGATCATCCCTTTCATTTTTCAAAACAATGCATAAGTGAATTTGTGGAATTTGAAGTAGCTGACTACACTAACGTATGAAGAGTTGTCCACAAATGTTTGATCAATTTGTTTTTATTGTGAGTGTAGGACAGTTCTGTAGGAACCGTTAGGAAAGTTAAATTAAAAAAATTGAAAACTGTTAGCACAGCTTTTCTTCTGTTGGATCAGGTCGACTTAATTCAGAAATGCTGTTTTGAGAAATAGCCTCAAGGTGTAGGTTCTGTATGTGATGAAGCCAAACTGAACATCCTGTTGAATTTATATATATTTTACCACTTGCCTAGTTTCAGTTACTTGGCAACCCTTTCTGTGAAAGAATACGTTAATGATAATCATATGTTTAACAACGTAACGTTGAATTTTCTTACATGATTACAATTACTAATGAATGAGTTTTTTTTTTTGTCTTTCTTGCTTTCTCTTTTTCTCTCTCTCTCTCTCAGGGCAATAAACGTGTTCATCAGTGCCAACCGGCTGATCCACCAAACCAACCTGATCCTTCAGACTTTTAAAACAGTTGCATAAAGAAAATAAACTGTCTTTCTTGCTCTCTCTCTCTCTCTCTCTCTCTCTCTCTCTGTGCGCTCCCCCTGCTTTCATTTGTACCTTTACTATAACCTTTGTATGAACATGTACAAACTTTTTGGACTGTGTAATTTATGAATCCTGTCTCATTGGGGCATATGCTTCAGGCCTGATTTCTTTCCTCCCCCCATCCCATTCATCTAATCACTAATTCTCTCCTTTAGCTGGGATGAGACCCAGAGTTTCCATGCTGTTTTTTATTCAGTTATTCTTCCCTTTATCTTTTTTTCCCCCCTCTGTAAATACTGGACTTTTCCTCTTCCCATCTGACAGCACTCAACTCCGCTGAAAATGGACAGATGGGAGTTGTTGTATATTTAATAAATATTTGGTAGCCTAAATATTCAAATAAATGCACCGCACATGTTGGAAAGGTTTCATTGGAACGTGTTTCTGTTTTTGTTTTATTTTTTTTTTCTTTCTTCTCTGTGTCTTCATTTAGAAAAATGTAGTCCCTCCCCCCTTTTGCTTTTACCCTGAGGATTTCACTAATACGTGCTCCATATCTATTTCAGCCCTTTTTAATCCCTCTAAAAAGCCTGTTTTGAAAAAGATATTAATTAAATGGCTGTGACCTGATTTTTAAAGCCTTGGTCTCCGTTGGTGGAGGATCCAATCAGCTAATTCTGATTATTTCGAGCCATTAAACATTGTGGAGAAAATCAGGCATGGTCACAGACCTTTTCCCTGAGGAACTCCGGACCATGAGAAAAACGAGAAAGACCTCAGCTCTCTTTCTCTCCACACGGGTTCGCTGAGATTCAGTATAGAGTATGTGTATGTCTTGGAAAGCTGCGTGTTTTCCTGTTGGTTTAGCAGAAATAAGGGCAAAAAATGTGTGTGTGTGTGTGTGTATATTTTAATTTGAGCGGCACAGTAACACAGCAGTTAGTGTCGCAGTCACACAGCTCCAGGGACCTGGAGGTTGTGGGTTCGATTTCTGCTCCGGGTGACTGTCTGTGAGGAGTGTGGTGTGTTCTCCCTGTGTCTGCGTGGGTTTCCTCCGGGTGACTGTCTGTGAGGAGTGTGGTGTGTTCTCCCCGTGTCTGCGTGGGTTTCCTCCGGGTGACTGTCTGTGAGGAGTGTGGTGTGTTCTCTGTGTCTGCGTGGGTTTCCTCCGGGTGCTCCGGTTTCCTCCCACAGTCCAAAAACACACGTTGGTAGGTGATTGACGACTCAAAAATGTCTGTAGGTGTGAGTGTGTGTTGCCCTGTGAAGGACTGGCGCCCCCTCCAGGGTGTATTCCCGCCTTGCGCCCAATGATTCCAGGTAGGCTCTGGACCCACCGCGACCCTGAATTGGATAAGCGCTTACAGATAAAGGATGGATATATTTTAATTGTTCCACCATAGGGAATTCCTTATTAGGTTTCTTGAGCAAAGAATGGTGTGCCTACCCAAGCAGGAAATTGAACCAGCATGATTTTCTACTGAGCAACACTAAACACATACAGTATAAATCATATAATATAGAGCATTTTAAAAAACCCAGTATAACAAATTATTATTTGATGTTTTTGCTCCTGGGCTCCCCCTACAGTTGCAGAGTGTAAGTAATTTTTACAGCACTGTCCTGAAATCAAGGGGAGGGGGTTATGGGTAAATTACTCAACAGGTTTCTCCTCACGTTTTGGTAAGTGTAAAAGTGCAGTGTAAAGTATGTGAAGCTGCTCTCTTTAGAGGATGTGAGAGTCTGTATGAAGATTAATGTCTGGGGAATGAAACAAGGCTTGGGTAATGTCTGTCTTTGGGGATTTCACTGCTGGGAACAACTGTGCTGCAGTGGATCATTAAAACGAGTGTGCTGTTTTTTGTTTTTCAAACTAAGGGGAGCACGCCTCAGACATTGTTCAAGGAGGTAACATTTCACAAGAAGGAAACATTTTAACTTTCAACGAAACCAGATTTCACTTTTCATGATGGACTTTTCACACAAGTTAATAAACAAAAACGGAAGCAAGACGTTTTTTCAGACACCTCCAAATAAAGACTACACTGATCATAACCTTATGACCACCACTTTTCTAAACTCACTGTCCATTCTTTCAGCTCCACTGTAAAAAGGAGCAATGGACGACTACTGACGTGCAGACTGACCAATTAAATGTTTACAAAGAAGGTTATCGACCAATAACGGTGGCTCTACAGTCAGACCGTCCAATCAGAAGATTTTAGGCTACTTCACCACGCCCCCTTCTCAAGCGAACCAATCGGAGTAGCGAGGGCGGGGCTAGATTGTGAACGAAACGCTTCTCGAAGTTCTATGTAAGCTCTAGAAAAACAAAATCCCGGACGTTTGTGAAGTTCCGGCCGGACATTTTTTAAGTCTAAAAAAGAGGAAGTCTATGTTACTAGTTTTATATTTATAAAGACAATTTTTTTTTATAAATTTATAAACAAAAGAACCGAATGAAGGAAAAAATGTAAATTAAATTATGAATGAAGTGTTAAAATGTGGCATTTTGTGTAAAATTCTATTTAATCACCAGTGGTCCGCTCAGAAAACGCTGCAAAACACTAGTGGACCTCCAACTTTGCCCTCAGTGGGTCAACAGTGTCAGCACACCCACGGACCTGTCTGAACTTGTCTCAATGGGACAAGTTATTTTATTTTTTATTGTGTAAGTTCAAGGGTCAGGAGTATATGAATCTACCACACAGTAGAGTGTTTTGGATTTTTTGGATTGCGTGATTCGGCCGGAGTGTGGGCCGATAACATTTTGCTACTATCTGGGTCCTGGGTTCTGAACGTCCTCGGACTTCCCAAAGTAAACAGCTTTTAAATTATTAATAGGGAAAGAACAATTTTTTATGTAAAATTGTGTATTTTGTTTGAGACGCTCTTAAATGTGGGGACACGCAGTTCTAAGCCCCGCATTTTTAAGGTGGATCGGTGTGTTTTCGGGGGATAAACGACAGTTGTTTGTACGTGGATGGAGTTTAACTTGTCTGTAAGTTTTTAATTCACTGACTGAATTACCAGAGACAGTAATTTGTAACTCGAGATGTTTAATTTTTTAGCACTTTTAGTAAACACCAAAACCACGGAGCAGGAATAGAGTAATCCTCATTTCTGTTCGTGGTTTTCAACGTTTGGAGTTCTTTTCGTTGTGTAAAGAAACACCAGATGCCTCTGCTATGAGCAGGGAGAGAGAGACCTAACGGACTGAGACTTTATTTTCAAACACTGGTGCTGCGTAAACACCGTTAAGACCGGATTCGAGCACAGACTGGAGAACTAGCAAGTGGTGAGGAACAACGTTTGATTAAAAATAAAGTGTTTTTGTGATTACAATCCTGAATTAGGGAAGATGAAGTTGTGCTTTCTGTAGTTTGAATGTCGTTTCACGTGTCTGTTGTCGGTATAATGAAGCCATGACAGGACGCTCAGTCTCTGTCAGAGTACTTTCCAACGGTCATTGCAGCAATAGCTCACTCTCACTTAATACATAGACTTCAGCAAATTAGAGGACATTGCACACCACGAAATCAGAGGCAATGATTTGTCTGTTTACGAAACATTTAACATTTTACGTATTATGTTAGCATTCCGTACTCAATATATCCGAATACATTTTTCATAATATCTGTAGGAACACGTAGCTAAATTAGTTTTTATTTTTAATCTCTAGTTTCCTGCCAAGTTTAAAAAAAAATTTTCCCAATAGCATTTTCTCTTTTTGCCTGATGGTTTCTGTTAAAGTAGACCATTCAGACCACTCTTAATTTTTACTGCTGATATTATTTCTGTGTCAGAAACGGTGTTATATTCACGGTTTAATTGCGCTAATTGGTGGTGCGGCCATTTTGTAGTGTTCGAAAAGAGGCTGTACCCAAAATGGCTCCCAGTTTACATTTTTCTGTGAATCTGAATTGTAAAACCAAATTCAACCGTGACCTGAGGGCCCTACTATAAACAGTATAATTAGTACTTTTTAAAAGCAAGAAAAACTCCCATTCCAATCATTTCTATAAATGTTATGACCTGTGTTTTCTCACTGTCTACAGCCTGGTTTAAATTATTTAACTGTAAGCAAGGTTATGTCTGTTTATATTCTATGTACGTAATGTATTTGAAATACAAGATATCGTATTTTGTTTACAATTATACCCGATCAGTCTAATTAGGACTCAGGATGCACCTGCAAATAGATGAATAGCTATTAGTTTAACTTCATATATCACCAAACCAAAATGAACATTTCTGAATGAACTAAAACCAACACTAAAACATTACACTTGCTTATGAAGTTAAAACTAACATTCATCTATTTGTTGGTGCATGCTGAATCCTAATTAAATTGATCTGGTATGAGTGCAGTCTCTACATTGTTGTGATATAAGTGCACCAATAAGTTGTGACCTGTGATCCTTGTTGTAATTCTGTACTTCAGTTTTTGTATGAATAAATGTTCATACAAGAGTTCAATAAATGCAAGAGTTGAATACATTTTTACAAAGTATTATTTTTATGCATATTAATCTGTTGACTCAAACATGGCACAAAATGGACATATTTGGTTGATTTAAAATAAAAAAAGTATGGCAACAAAGTGACACGTGATATTAGTAAATAGAAACAAGCTTTCTCCAGATATTTAGTACATGCTAGTCAATTTTTGCAAGATATTTAGTGAATTTAAATAAATACTTGCAAGATATTTAGTAAATATTAATTAAATTTAGGGCGGCACAGTGGCGCAGCAGGTAGTGTCACAGTCACACAGCTTCAGGGACCTGGAGGTTCAAGTCCCGCTCCGGGTGACGGTCTGTGAGGAGTGTGGTGTGTTCTCTCTGTGTCTATGTGGGTTTCCTCAGGGTGACTGTCTGAGGAGTGTGATGTGTTCTCCCCGTGTCTGCGTGGGTTTCCTCTGGGTGACTGTCTGAGGAGTGTGATGTGTTCTCCCCGTGTCTGCGTGGGTTTTCTTCCGGGTGCTCCGGTTTCCTCGCACAGTCCAAAAACACACATTGGTAGGTGGATTGGCGACTCGAAAGTGTCCGTAGGTGTGAGAGTGAATGTGTGTCTGTGTTGCCCTGTGAAGGACTGGCGCCCCCTCCAGGGTGTATTCCTGCTTTGCGCCCAATGATTCCAGGTAGGCTCTGGACCCACCGCGACCCTGAACTGGATAAGAGCTTACAGATAATGAATGAATAATTAAGTTTACTCAGATAAATAGTCAATATTAATTCAATTTCCTTGTGAAATTAATTTGTATTTACTAAATATTTTTGAGCTATATTAATTCATATGTATAATGCATGTTATTACTAAATCAAACACATTTTAACTGCATTTTATTATTCATTCATTCATTCATTTATTCATTATCTGTAACCCTTATCCAATTCTGGGTCGTGAGGGTCCAGAGCCTACCTGGAATCATTGGGCGCAAGGCGGGAATACACCCTGGAGGGGGCGCCAGTCCTTCACAGGGCAACACACACACACACAGACACACACACACATTCACTCACACACTCACACCTACGGACACTTTTGAGTCGCCAATCCACCTGCAACGTGTGTTTTTGGGCTGGGAGGAAACCGGAGCACCCGGAGGAAACCCACGCGGACACGGGGAGAACACACCAACCAACCGTTTACATAATTTTTTTGCTTAAATTTAGTTTATTTATTCAATGAATGTTAATTAAAACTTTGAAAATTAGAATCTACTCATTAATATTACGTGTCATTTTGTGGCCATAATTTTTTTAAAGTAACTAATGGGTCACATTTTTTACAGTCTACATGACTTTTATTTTTAAACCAGTAATTACTGTAAAGCTCACAGGGTAACATTGGAACGGCAGAGTTCCTGACAAATGTACATTTATATGAAATTAAACTTAACACT
Source organism: Hoplias malabaricus (assembly GCF_029633855.1). Classification (NCBI taxonomy): domain Eukaryota; kingdom Metazoa; phylum Chordata; class Actinopteri; order Characiformes; family Erythrinidae; genus Hoplias; species Hoplias malabaricus. Next base: position 35,903,361 of record NC_089810.1, read on the forward strand.
AAAAATAAAATTCTGCTCTGGAGATATGCATTAATGCATTAATTCCTCTATGCTGCAGTGACAGTCTCTCTACTGTTTTGGAAAGAGTTTTCACTAGATTTAGGAACATTTCTATGAGGGTCTGATGGCATTTAGGCATAAGAGAATGTTAGTTATGTCAGGTTCAGGTGCTGATGTTTATTTCTTGATCACAATAACCACTTCAACTCATCCCAAAAGTGTTGGATGGGGCTCCATCACTCCAGAGAAACAAATTCCACTGCAGTGCAGCTTTATACCTTCTAGCTGACACTCAGCGTTGGGCTTGGTGAGCTTAGCCTCGTGTGTGTGTGACTGATCCAGAGCATGTGATTGAACGAAATGCTTGTTTATAGAGATTATTCACAGCTGAATACACTCATTAGGAGTGTCTACAAACTTTTGAACATAGTTTTTTTTATGAATATGTCTGATTACAGATATACTGTCTCTGTTGTAACATAGAATGTGTGTGTGTCTGTTTTGCAGTGTGACAGAAGTGCCCCACACCTCAGGGAATCTACACTTGTTTTTCCTGACGCTTGACAGACAGCTCTCTGAGGCATAACCATGGCAATGGTGGAAGGGGTGGAGCCACTGGAGGACCGTCTGACCGTGGAGGACTTAGTAAATATGCAGAGACTTTTCCAGGTGAGAGAGAGAGAGAGGGAGGGAGTGAGGGAGGAGTGTGGTTGAGAAAGAGAGAGAGTGAATGCAGGAGACACAGAAAATTCACAGCAGTGCTCATGACTCTGCAAACTGTGACCGAGTGAGTGCTGTGGCTGCGCTCCTGTGAGTTTACTTGGGTCTCCTGTAAAACTGAGAGGAGCAAAAAAAAACCAAAACAAAACAAAAAAATAATATATATATATATATAACAAAAATGATTTCCCTCTGTGTTACTGAGCATGCTCAGCTCTTCTGTAACTACATTTCTGTTACATTAAAATGACTTCCGGGCACACTGCAAATGACATGCACGCACCACTGATTGCAGCTCTCTCTCTCTCTCTCTCTCTCTCTCTCTCTCTCTCTCTCTCTCTCTCTCTCTCTCTCACCTGGAAAAGTCTAGGACCTATTTGCGGGTGTTTTTTTCCACCAGAAGTGTATCATATTACTTTTGTGGGTATCATGCTCATATGAGGAATTACCCTATAACAACACAACTACACAAAACACTACACAATATTTCCCTTCTTCAGCCGTCCGAGAGCTCTGATGAGAAAGCGCGCATGGAGAGGGTGGAGTTTGTGGCCCAGTGCTGCGCTGTGATTGGCAAGGGCTCCGTGGTGGAATATGGACAACTGTTTGACAGCGTGGACGTGTCCAGTGAAGGATATGTGGACTGGGACAGACTGTCCTCATTCTTTCTGCAGGGTCTCCGTGAGAAGGTGTGTTAGAGACCTGCGAAACACAACAAGCAAATGTAACGCTTACACAGCCACAGTTAGATTCATGTGCTCTGTGCCATATATTCTCTTATACCCAGTTTTATCTCCAGATGGATGTATATTACGTTTTTGTGTTCTACACAGTTATATAATGAAAGCTTACAAATATTGACATCACCTTCTGGAGAAGAGAATGTACCTTTAGGGAACACAACCGGACCACTCTTGTATATTTCAAGGTCTCATTTACTTAGTTTTCCTGAGAGTGTATGTATAGGATCAGCCAAACAGGTCAAAGAGTGCAAGTTGTGGACTTGGCCTCCACATTTCCCAGATGTCAATTCAATTAAACCTATGTGAGATGTGCTGGAAAAACAAGTCCAATCCGTGGAGACCCCACCTTGCAACTTACAGGACTTTGAGGATATGCTATTCTGCTTGCATATGCTCTGCATGCATATGCTATGATGTCTTGGAGTTTATATGGTGATGGGTCAGAGATGTTTTTTTTTGGCTGACTGGTGTATACACATATATGGATATAAAACACATAAAGCATATATACAGCTGTCTATATGCAGAAGAAATAAATGAAAGTATTGTTTACATAATTACCCATAAGAAAGTTGAAATATGATCAGTGCCCAAATTAATTATTAGATGTATGTTTTTTTTTTATTGCAGAAATTCACAAAGAAATAGAAACATAATTAACTATAAATAAGGACTGAAGTGTGCCTATAAAATATAACAACAATTTTTTTTGGATTAATGATTAAATTAGCTATTTGTAACACTGACAGCAGGCATTTAAAATGGCTACCGCAGAACGCTTCCCCAGACATGAAGCTCACAAAGGTGGCCAGGTTGAGGACACTAAACCTACACAAACAAGAGCAAGACAAGTTCAAGAACTTTGCAAAGTCGTAGGTGAACAGAATGTGTCATAATCAAATTATTTTGAAGAAAAGTGTACATCATTTTACTAAAATAACTACCTATGCTAACGAAAGGCTAAAAGTGAACTAGTCACCACCATATTTCCAGTATTTACCAGCCTCATATTTGATTTCCATCTTCAATGTCTCTAAAATGCCTCCATCTTTCAAATGATTCCATCTCTGATCATGGAAGTATGACGGATTCTAACATTCTCTGTTTGCTCGCTCGCTTACATGGCTAACACATGCTGTGTTTGTGTCAGCTATTGTTTGTTATACCTGGCAACCTCGGCTGTGGGAACGGTACTGTAATTGGGCAGTGGGTGGGATCACATGCTGAAACACCAATAGAACCATGCTCTGGACCGGAAACTCCTCAAAAGAATATCCGGTATCTGCGGCACTGCTGTCAGAGCTGCTAGTGCTTCAACTTGCCATGTTTTCCTAATCTCTGATGACCCACATTTGTCATTTTCTGATTTCATACATACAATATGTTACATATTACCCTTTTAAGACACGTAATGATTAACTGTTAAGTGATTAACTGATTAATTGGTTACTGCTAAACACGTACATTTATAGGCTAATAATAATCGGATTGATACCTTGGTTAATTAATTAATGATGATGGCTGGATGTCTGATACCATGATGAACTGATAATTCATTAATAAATTGATTAACTAATTAAACACTGTATGAAATGAATCCACACTGATTAGGACCACGCAAGTGCACCGGCAGTTCCTCGCTGGAGTCCTGAAGGCACACTCCCTATGCTTCACAGAAAGGCTATACACAGTCTCACATACCTTCCCTCCACGGGACGCTACTTCAGCCTCGGTAAAGACGCCACCCTGGCCGTGTGGGAGGATAAACATCTCAAACTGCTCCACACACACCGCCTCACCAACCACTTCATCAAGCCCAGAGACCTCTGGGTAACAGGCATGGTGGTGATGCCCAATGTCCACAAGGTAAACACTCAAAGAGAAACCAGTGAGAACTTGGAAATAACAGCCTAGGTGTTTCCCTAGGTGTTCAGTTTTCACCTCAAGACCCACCTAAATATAAATAGAATGCATAGAGCACAAGAAAAACTAATAGAAGCCATTCAGCAACAGCACAAAAAGCAGCTCATCAATATTTTTTGTTGAATGACTTCTATTATTATAATTTTAGGTCATTGTTGTTATATTTTTATTGATTTGTATTGTCCAGATTGCTGTTTCCTGTGTCAGTAAAGAGGTCTGTTTCTACAACCTGCTGTCCAAGCCGGAGTACAGTCTTCAGTATAAACTCCATGGTCTTCACCACCCCCCCATTAGCCTCCACTACTGGTATGATCCTAAACGTCCAGAGCGAGCTGTCCTCAGCTTTGGGGATGTGGGGGGACAGGTAAGCATAAATACTTCTAGAAAGAAAATTGCACATCTGAGAATTTACACATTTACACGTCTGTAACGTCTGTTTGATTGCATTTTAATCTTTACTCTAAACTTTGGAAGTTTGCTCTTGAGAAGACACTAGTAAAGACAAAATCAGACTTCCCAAATATCCCTTTTGCGTATTAAAAAAAACACACCAAAATCTAAATGTTTGTAGACACCTTTTCTAATTTAACTACTTTAAGCTGCACCCATAACTGTTTTAGATATACATTTGTATACAGACTGTTTGTATAATCTCTAAATAGAAAAGCATTGACAAATAGCATTGAATGTGATGCTCTGGAGAAGCTGCACATGAACCCAAAGTCACTATGCTCAATGCCAAGTGTGGGCTAGAGGAGAATAAAACCACTGGTTTTGAGCTGTAGAGCAGTGCATTCTCTGGAGTGATGGACCACTATCCAATACCTTTGGGACACATTGGAGTGGTGCTTGTTATTTAAACCTAATCTTACAACGTCAGCATTGGACCTCACTAATTTGTATGAATTTAGATGTAATCAAATGCTGATGAGGATCCATAAGCATTTGGATATACAGTTGGGCCCGCACTACACCAGTTTTCTTATTGTTATGCCGTGTGTGTCTGTGTGTGTGTGTGTGTAAGGTGAGTGCTGTGTGTTTCAGATCTGCTCTGATCTCTCTGTTTGAGCATCCGAGTGCAGCAGCAGGAGTGGAGCAAGACTCCACCATCAACATCAGCTGGATAGAGCTCCAGCAGAATCGCCATCACTGCTGCTACACTCTCACACACGCATCACACAATGGGCACTTGGTACGGACAGGTGAGTCTCATAGATACATATGAACACACAACACACAGTGGGTACACACAAGTGGGTCTAATACACATACACACACACACACAGACAAACAGACTCTCACTTTAGACACTAGGTGCACACACATATATACCAAGAACACATCAGATACTATTAAGGTGCTTTTCCACTACAGTACCTACACTACTCTGCTCGACTGTACTTCGCTCTTTTATGTTTCCATTACGCAAATTCTGTACTTTATACCTTGACTGGGTGCTTTTATAGTCCTTGCTCACTCATGCTCCAAGTGAGATGAGTAGGGACTAAATGTGACTTGTAAACCTTGCAGAGAATTGATTGGCCGGATATATTTGTCAATCACAATGAAATGCAGACATCCAGAACAAACTAGCTGCTTGTAAAATCTCCAAGCTACAGTAGAGATCAAATTTTGGATTTGGATTGGTCGTCAAAGGAAGATTCAAGTGAGAGCTGGACAGTGCAACAAGAAAATGGCGCGAAGAGCCGTGTTTTAAAAAAACAAAAACAAACAAACACGTGAATGAACATTATGTAAACAACGCTGGTTTCTATAGCCTGCATTTCCCATTAGAGATTTAGTGAGTAGCTGATTAGTCACCAGCTACATTTCAAGGGTGTGGGTGCAGTGTGGTGTAGCCGTGGCACTGAAAATCCAACCAGGTACCAATAAGAGGGGAGACCCAAGTAGAGTAGGTATCATGCAGTGGAAGAGCACCATAATTTCTATAGCAGATTTTTAGTTTCCGAAACCTGAAAAAAAAGCAGAGTGTATGAGAATTCTCTGGTTAAACTCTGTTGACTGGAGGCCTGTGGTTATGTAAAAGTTATGTGACAGATTTCGGAGCGATGTTCTTTTGTCTGTGTTTAAAAGAAGCCCTTTGTTGGAAACCCTTTGCTCTTTTAGGGCACACACACACACACAAGCGCACACACACTGCCTGTGGTATCACATCAGTGAGGAGTGTGATATTGGAGAGTGTTGTGTGCTGGAAGATGAGTATGGCTAGATTTTCGGGGTTTATTTTTCAGGGTTTTTTTTTTCGCTGCTGTGTTCAGACAGCTCCTCCACCCTTCACTACACACGTATCAATTAATATGCAAATCAGCACAGTTTAGTAAGTGCTTACTCAAGGCCATCAAAGTGACGCCTCGCCAGTTTTCCCTCTTCTTTTTGATGTCACACCCAATGAGTTTCACCTGAGAGATTAGAGGAGGGCTTTAGCATTCTGAGATACACTATGTGGCCAAACATCTGTGGCCAGTTTTATTCTGCAACGACGGGTATTAATAGGGAGTTTCTTCTGTCATTTCTGCAGTAATAGCTTCTAGTCTTCGGGAAAATTGTTGTGAGGATTTGATGGCAGCCAACTTTTGAGGGTCTGCCAGCTTTTAGACATATATTGTAGCACCATGTCCTGGTGGAAATCATTCTCTTTCATTCCTTTTAAAAAGAATGACAATGAACCACCACTGATTATCCAAGCTGAGAGAAAGAAGCAGCATGGGCTTCCAAATATGAAGCTAGCCATGAAACCTTTACAAACTACAATTATCATGAGGTCACCTCAACTCATTGTGCTTGGAGGAGAACCATACTGCCTCTTTCACACATGAACTCCAGAGAATTTCTAGAGAAACTCTGGAGTATCAGTTTGTGTCCATGTCCCGGAGCGGTCTTTCACACACACAGGTCACAGATTTTCTCCCTCACGGGTGATTTTCTGCATCAGGCACACTCTTACAGCAGGAAATATAACACATGCTTTAGATAGTAGAGCAGCGCCTGTGCAGTGTGTGCTGGAGAAGTACTGGAATATTTCCAACAACTTTACCCTGAATCTTTACTAGGGCGCTACCAGGATAAAGTCTAGGGTGAATGTGTTCGTACCTCCGGAACATTTCTGGATTACCATCCATGTGTGCAAGGGGCATAAGTGTCCACCAGGGATCAAACACTCTTTATCCATCTGTTAAAAAAACACTAGATAAGATTTTGTACATTTGCTTCCGGGCTCCGTAGAGAAGTAGAGTGTTATTCACTTTTACAGCACTGTCCTGAAATCAAGAGGGGGGTGGGGGGTTGGTTCCCTACCCTCCTCCAAAAGTTACATAGTGCAGTTTCTGCATTGATGAGCCTGGCGAGGCAACAACAGAAGCTGTGTTCTTCCTTTTACAGGTCAGTGAAGAATCACACTTATAGTGTGATCACTGCAAAAAACTCGGACTTTGTGAGTAATCTGATCAACACATGCACTCGGGAAATCAGATAATGGGAAAACCTTTTTTATAATCAGAATTCTGGTTTGCAACAGCCAACAAGATCACAGAAATCTTCAACATGGGCCCACTTTATGTGTGAACATGGATCTTATTTTCTTATGTTTTTGTAATATTAGGCAGTGGTGTTCTTCTAAGAGCTTTCACTACACTTCCGACAAGATGGAGACGAACCTTTTTTTAAATGTGCGTCCGTTCTTGGACGCAGTGCATCCAGAGACCCCAGCTGCTGGATGTGTGTTTGTGGTGAAGACTGGGGAGTGGTACTTGATGAATTTTCAGATGCAGAATGACGTGTAAACTTCAAAGGATGTATCAGAGATGGCTCTATGCTCTGTCCAGTTATGTTTGCACACATGCGCAGATTGAGAAATCCAATAGAAATTGGGATGTGAGTTTAAATCTGATTTTTAAACCTTACACTGATCTCAGAAATCTGAGTATGCTGTTTATTTGACCACTTGAATTATCAGTAAACTGCAGAAATCTGATTAAGAATGGATTATTAAGTGCATGTAAACACTCACCTGGGTTTACAAGCTGTAGTTTTAGGGTTAAACATACTGCCTAGTTTTCCTTTAATGATAGGTTTCAAATCATTTTCCCATGTTTTCAGGTTTGAATGAGTATGATTTCAGATTGTGGAGGATCACACCAAGCATGCATCCATCAATCCATTCGTTTATTCATTCATTATCTTCTGTAAGCACTTCATCCTGATCAGGGCTGCAGTGGGTCCATAGCCTACTCAGAATCGTTGGGTGTAAGGCAGGCTGTTGAATGCATCTGTTGTGGAAATATTATTGGCAGCTTCATGTCTCGCTGAGACACACAACCTGAAGCTGACAGCAGTCATCTCTCTGTGTGTGTGTGTGTGTGTGGTTGGGGGGGGGGCTGAGCGAGCTCCTCAGAGACAGCTGAGAATGACGGAGAGAATAGGAGCTGAAGTACACAAGAATAACAAACACCAGAGAGCAGAAGGAAATACAACGAAACATGAAAAGGACTTGTTAATTGAAAATTGCTGGGTGCTTTATCTCGCCGGCTGGAGGCGGGATTCTTTTGAAGTTCTTCCCACCCTGGAGAGTCGTCTAGTGTTTAGGATTAGACATGGAGCCCTTGTGTGTGTGTGTGTGTGTGTGTGAGTGAGAGGGAGAGAGAGAGAGAACGAACCTCTCTGGCGTGCTGGCCTTCAGGCCTCAGTAAAAAGGTACGCGTGTCTTCCCCAAAAAAGCTGTCCGTCTCCTCTTGAGTGTGAAGGACCTGGTTTGATCCTTGGAGTGGCAGAATTTTTTGCCTTTGTTGCCTGTAGCTCCTTTCCTCCCTTAATGTGCCAATAAAAATTGCTACACATGGCTCAAATTGTTCTGACGCATGTGTTTGATGTCCTCAGAGTGGATTTAGGGTCAGGTCTCTTTATAAAAACATTCCACACTAGGGTCACTAATTAAATGTGACCTGATTTCCCCCGCCCATCCATGTATTTCGTTTCATCAAAGAGAAATTACAGTGATATTATGAGAAAACACAGAGATATTAAAGATGTCTGTGCTTTGAGTTTTCTTTCTTAATGGACATTAAACCTTAATGGTGTTTTTGATCTCCACAGTGCGGTTCCTGAGTTCTCTGGAGGCATTTGTGTCCTGTAGCAGTTCAGATAAGAACAGCTTGGTCCTAGCCAGGAAGGAGTCCAAGTCCAGACCACTTACAATCTCTGTTTTTAACTCAAAGGAAGGAATCTCTGACCTGGACTACCATCCAGGACTCAACCTCATCGGTATTAGTCAGATTCAACAGCTTAGTTTTTACTGGAACCCCAGTTCCTTGTATTTTCACACACTGCACACTTTAATTGAATCACAAACTTGGACTTCCACCCACTAGAAGCTTTCCAAAGCCTAGGCTGCAGCCGAGGTAGGGCGTGTCCTCGGGTTAGGGTTAATAACATAGGTCACACAAATGAGACAGTCTAAGGAGGCTGTGTTGTAACATTACCGGTAAAGTCTTATCTGCTTCGAAGCAAAAAATTGACTGCAAGTTCAAATAGATTGTATTTGCTTGTTAATATTATCATCTTGTAAAGTAATACTATTTTTATAATGTTATTAAAACTGACACAATCTTAAACACTCAAACTTCAACTTTAAACTTTTAAATTTCAACTGGGATTAACAATAATATGCTTATATAAAGTATAAATAAAATATATGCTAGCTAGGGTACTGTAAAATGCTAATAAACTTATGTAGCTTGAAATACTATTGATTAAATATGGTAGAGAAAAACATTTAATGAATCAATTATTTTACACGTTACAACGTAAGGAGGATAAATTCCAGTTCGTGAGACACTTAAATTTTAAAGTAAGCTCTGCTCGCCATGTCTTGTTTCTCTTCTCCTTCATGTGGGTAACTGAGGTCCATGAAGGATATGTCAGTTGCGTCCTCTAAATCGCTCTGAACGTAGGCTGCACACAAAGGGTCCTTCATATTGAAACAGTCTGCTATGACATAATGGCCAGGAAATGCAGCCACAGACCACTTTCAAAACCCAAAATAATCTAAAATTACATCAGCAATAATCTTAATTTTCCCCCATGCACTCATTTTTGAGTGTTATCTTGCCCCTTGGAACTGAGGTGCAGTGGTTAAAATCTTCCCCTACGAAACAGGATGACTCTTCCAGAGTCAGATACGTGACCAGAACACAAAAAACGAGCAGCTCTCGGGGCTCTGCTGCCTGTCTGCAGTGATATCAGAGCTTCTGGACTTAAACATAGTTAGGTTTAAGTCATTATGTCTTAGAAAGTGTTGCACAATCATATATTATAGCCCACTCTTAAATCTCTGAGTTCAGAGGCTTATTGGGCATCTTTTTGTTTGAAACTTTCAGGTCCACAGTTTTGTAGTAGCCACAGGCGCTAGAATGTAATTGCTTCAGCATTTAATGTGGAACTGGAAATTCAGAGACATTTAAGTTTATTTAAGCTTATTTATGTTTTATGCTTTTTATGAAGTAAAGGGACATAATACATTGAAACTACTTTAAAATAAGGTAATACAAATTTGTAGTTTTTAAAGCAGAAAATACTGACATTTGTGTTTGGTTGGTTGTGTCACCATCTTGCCTGTGCTATCAATTTACAAGGTATTGATAGCCCATTGTTTGAAATGTTTCCTTGAAGAATCTCAGTTTCAAAGGGTTTATAGACCTCCCCCTCGACCCTACCCCTCTTTTCCAAGAAGAATTGGGACACAACTACCCCGAGACAAAATGGAGGCTAAGGGGGTAAATGGGTTTCTCCAACACTTTCTTACTGAACACCAGCAAGATAAGGGTTTTCTTTGTGACATGGACAGTGAGGAATCAGATTGTTATGAGATATGTGGTAGCATTACAGATTTACTGTGTTTTCTTCTCTGGAACCTGTAGCCACAGCAGGCGTGAATAACCAGGTGTGTCTCTGGGATCCGCGCATTGTGTCCAAACCTGTGGGCATCCTTCGAGGTCATATGACCAGTGTGGTGGCAGTGCAGTTCATGGTGGAAAAAAAACAGCTGATCAGCTTTTCAAAAGACAAGGTGAGGAGGAGAAATAAATAACTAAATACATACATAATGAACGATCACTGGATTAGGAACATCTACCTTCTGTCTACACCCATTTCCTTATCTCCACTGACCAGAGAGGAGCACTTTGAATTATTTGGGTGGTGGATCATTCTCAGCGCTGCAGTGCCATTGCACTGTGGTGGTGGTGGTGGTTTTTGGGTGTGTTGCACTGCTACGAGTGGATCAGACACAGCAGTGCTGCTCAAGTTTTGAAACACTGTGTCAACAGACTGTACACACTTAAACACACCTACCTCCTTGGTCCATCTTGTAGATGTAAATTCAGAGACAGTAGCTCATCTGCTGCTGCACAGTTTGTGTTGATCGTCCTCCGTCAGTGGACAATGGATGCGGTTGGTTAGGTGTTTTTGGTTGGTGGACTATTCACCGTACGGCAGTGACACTGAGGGATTTAAAAACTCAAAGCAATGCTGCTGTGTCTGATCTACTCATACCAGCCCAACACATAGTGTCACTACAGTGCTGAGAATAATCCACCACCCAAATCATTCCTGCTGTGGTTGTCCTCTGGAATCCTGACTTGGGGTTTATAAATTATGCAGCGAAACAGGTGGACTACAGTCCTGACATGAAATGAAGAAATGAATTGCTTTGTAGTTCATTAATAAGTCTTATTTATTCTCCACTGTTCCCCACATGGGGAATCACATGGGCATGTCTAGGACAAGATCTCTGAGACACAGGTCTCTACGTGATGTTTTTTTTTCATATTATGAAGAAATGACTCATTGCTCCTGTAACAAGGACAATACACATAAACTCCTTCTATTTCAGAGTAAATGTCTCACAGTTTGTGTATGTTCCCTGCTTGAACGCTTTATTCTTCAGGTGTTAAAAGTGTGGGATGTGGCCAGTGAGCGGTGTATCCAGCGCATTTCAGGAATCTTTCCCAAAATCCAGGGTTGTAAGACCCTCCTCTTCTTCCATGAGGAGAGATCTCGCCTCTTTCTCACCTTTGACAGCTCTTTGCTCGTCCTGGAGCTGAAGACGGAGCTGGAGCTGGAGTCAGGGAGGAGAGTGATGAATCGTGAAAGCGCTGTTACCTGCGTCCTCTACAACTCCCTCTTCAGACAGGTGGGGGCAGTGTAGTGCCACAGTAAAACCATTCTGGGCCTCTCTTCTTCCCTCTTTCCGTCTCTCAGTTCAACATCCGCAGAGACGGAAAGAAGGAGAGATGGAGAGACCCTCACGCTGTTGCTTTTGGAAGATATCCTCCATCAGAGGCGCTCCAAACTGCTCCTGCATCTGTTGCTTTGTTGTTTACTGTGAGATTTTAAAGGAGCAGATTCCCACTCTTTAATCTGTCACAGTGAAAAATGGGGAAGGGCTAGAGCAGAGGGAGGTGTGCAGGGAATGTTTAAACACTTTTGCTGAGTCTCTCTCTCTCTCTCTCTCTCTCTCTCTCTGAATCAATGAGACTTTGGTTGAGTCTTTGGACAGTGTTCATAAGGCTGCAGGGCTCTTGCGTAAGGTTGTCATGACAACTCACACTGTCATGACACTTTTTTTGGTGAAACACAGCCGGCTGTAACAAATATCAGTGTATTACAGTGACATAATGCTGTAACATAACACATAGTGAAGGGCTAGGCGAGACTGAAGTGTGACATTTAAAAGCTCCTGCCCAATGGCCTTTATTCATCACAGCTGCATAGATCAAGTGCAGATTTGACCACTTTGAATGATGTAGGATTGTTGTATGAGGTGGAAAAATGCAGAGCTTTGAGTGCTGTTGAAGAATCAGCTTCAGTGTGTGCTATCAAGCACCAACCTGCCAGGAATCATTTGCTTATCATTTACACAAAGCACACTTAGAGTAAAACAATGAAGACATGGAATTTCGAGGCTTGTTGGAAGGCAGACTTTGAGGTCAAGCATTGGCTGCTCCCCCTACTGACCAAAATGTACAGTGTTTAAACCAAAACAACTGGCAAATGTGTATCTTAGATTGGTAAGATTGGTAGAATTATGTGATTATTTTTAAAAAATAATATATTTAAGCAGTGATTTATTACAGAGTTTATGAGGGATAAAGCTGCACGTACTGTGTTTATGATATATTTTTCTTGTTTGGGGCTAGTCTTTTAACGAATGATGAAGTAGGTGCAGGATTTGTTTATATAATAGAGTGAGTAAAAGGCATAAATCACTGGTATTATTAGTTTCTGATTTGTTCCCATTATTATAATTACTATTATAGAGTTAAGTCTATATCTAATGTACTGTAGTTGTTATGTAGCCTTATGAAAGCTGCCCTACACTGCCCAGAAGCCCATACCTGTTCATAGTGTAAATAATAACGTTCCTTCCATTTGTGCGGTAATCCAAGGTCATTAGCAGTGACGCCAGCTCGGCTGTGACTTGCTGGCTCATGGACACAGGTCAGAAGTTCAGGCAGTTTTCTCGTTGTCATGGTAATGCTGAGATCTCGGCGATGGCTCTGGACGTCACGCAGACACGACTTTTCACCGCCGGCATGGACGGAGTGGTCAAGGTCAGAGTTCACTACCAGACAACGACACTCATTGATTTTTACGCTGTAGAGCTGCAGGCTGAATAATCATTCATCATTTACTTCTCTCTTGCTGAGCTTTCACAGATATTTAAAACTCAGAGACTTCCTTCCTTATAGGCGTTTTTTTTTGAAAAGGGGTTCAACTGGAATCTATTTTTCCCTTTTTTTTTTTAAGTATATTAACGTCCTGTCAAAAACCTACACTAAAACTTTATTATTATTAGTAGCAGTAGTAGTACTATATAGGATGTGCAGGTTTATCTATCAGTGAGAAAGTAAATCACAACAGATCTTTCTCTTAATCCTTATTAGAAAAGGATTATTCATTTAAAGCTGTATAGCAGTATTTCTAATGCCTTATGAATGCATGGTAACATTAAAATTCAGCCTTATATAGTGTTACACACCGGCTATTCATAAAAATACTGTAGATGTAGTAGCATCAGCACTGGTACTAGTGGGAACATTACCATAGGCACATCAGCACTGTCCAATGAGAAACATGTATCTCCCAAGATGGAAGTTTTACAGGAGAAGGAAATAACCTTCCTAACTTTCAATGGAAGTCTATATAAAAATGTATTTCAAGTCATTTTGGAGCATTTCTATTGGTCCGTTCATCATGACATACTCACACAGTGTGAAGGACAGCTGCTGTGTTCAAATGATGTAGTAAACTAAAACTTCGTAAAAATGGAGATACATATTTTTGATCGTACAGAGACAATACGTTGGCTAACATAACAGAACAGGACGGTTAGTGTTCTCCTTCAAGCATGAGGAACTCTACTGACACGGTCTTAGTAGCACTTTGAAAAAATGCAATGATGAGGTTGGCTTTTATTTTATTTTGCCGACTGATTAGTTTCACATTGTAAAAACCCACACCACACATTGTTTCCTCTGTGTACAGGGTGTCGAAGGTGTATGAGGTCGTTTGTTTAAATCTCTGGCTGTTTCCCTGTTGTTTAAACCCATCATCCTGAATTTGTGCTTCTATCTACTGCCTCTGGCTATGTTTATGTTATACTAATGCGCTGCTATCTTTCTATTTGTGTGTGTGTGTTTGTGTGTAGCAGGTATGGGACTTCAATGGACATTGTCATCATATCCTAAATGCAGGGAGAGGCCAGAACGTGAAAATCTCTCAGATTCTGCTGCTAAAGGGGACAGTATTAGTGGTCGGCTGGGAGAGGTAAAGGAATCCTTGTGTAAAGTCCGTTGTACACAGTGTCATACGTAGGTCAAACAGCTGATCAGACAACACGTTTACCTTCTGTAGGCACCTTATTCTGCCTTCAACAAGTGATACCCTTCTCCCTGTGCAGCATAGGAAACCTAATTACATGTTCATTAGTTGTTCTACTGTGTGACTAAACAGTGAAACCCTACTCTCTGTTGAACCAGGCATTCTAGGCTGTCTGTGTAACGCGTTATACCCTACTAGGAGTATTTTAATTTATATTAAAATCTTCCTCAAAGGCATGGTGTCCCCGATCTTTTAATGGCCATTGTCCAGTGAGAAGAGACCAGAAGACGGTGGCATGTGACAGAGGGAACCAGAATGTGTGCTGAAAGCCCCTTAACTATAACAAGGTTTTGAAATATAAGCACCAAGCTGAAAAAAAGAAAGCGAGCTAGAGAAAGAGAGGAAGATAATGAGAGAAAGTCACCATTTGAAAGATGACTGTGTGCTGTGTGTTTGTCATGGCTGTCATTACGAACATCGGAGCTCAGATCTAGTTTATGTTGCGTTAGATTAACACACTTCATCTCTCATCTCTTACACTGTTTCTCCCTCTCATCCTTCCAAGTGTGTCCTCCTCTCTCTGTGTGTGTGTCTTTCTCTCTCTTCATCTCACGCTGATGTTAGCAACCCTTCATCGCTGGTTAGCATCAGTGCTGATGTGCCAGGAGCACTGCTGCTGCTGAGAGTGGATATGTTTGTGTGTGTGTGTCCGTGTCCTAGCTTTATTCTGCCTGGCAGACACAAACTAACACAGCCTTTTTTGAGACTTGGACTCTGACACTTTTAGGTTCCTAGAGTCACATACGTTTCTGCAGTCTCATCTAGCAAATAGTCATGATTTCTTTGTGGGTTTGTAATAAAACTAGGGCTGATGAGTGATCAAGAAATATAATTAATTATTTGCACAATTTGCTGCAATTTCTCCCTCTTCTTAATATTGAAGCTTTTAAAAATGGATATAATCATGTCAAAAATCAATGTAAGGCCACCACAATGGAATTATATTTATATTAGGTTCCATGGATTAAAATGGTAAGATCAATCAACCTGATGAACTCAGCAGTACGTACACTGTGTTTACATCACTAGATAAATCCGCTACTACGTCACTAAGCTCTTTAAAAGAATGAATCATATATGTATGCGCAGCAGGTAGTGTCACAGTCACACAGCTCAAGGGACTTGGAGGTTGTGGGTTTGATTCCCACTCCGGATGACTGTCTGTGAGGAGTGTGGTATGTTCTCCCTGTGTCTGCGTGGGTTTCCTCCGGGTGACTGTCTGTGAGCAGTGTGGTGTGTTCTCCCTGTGTCAGCGTGGGTTTCCTCCGGGTGACTGTCTGTGAGGAGTGCAGTGTGTTCTTCCTGTGTCTGCATGGGTTTCCTCCGGGTGACTGTCTGTGAGGAGTGTGGTGTGTTCTCCCTGTGTCTGCGTGGGTTTCCTCCGGGTGACTGACTGTGAGGAGTGTGGTGTGTTCTCCCTGCGTCTGTGTGGGTTTCCTCCGGGTGACTGTCTGTGAGGAGTGTGGTGTGTTCTCCCTGTGTCTGTGTGGGTTTCCTCCAGGTGACTGTCTGTGAGGAGTGTGGTGTGTTCTCTCTGTGTCTGTGTGGGTTTCCTCCGGGTGACTGTCTGTGAGGAGTGTGGTGTGTTCTCCCTGTGTCTGCGTGGGTTTCCTCCGGGTGACTGTCTGTGAGGAGTGTGGTGTGTTCTCCCTGTGTCCGCGTGGGTTTCCTCCAGGTGACTGTCTGTGAGGAGTGCAGTGTGTTCTCCCTGTGTCCGCGTGGGTTTCCTCCGGGTGCTCCGGTTTCCTCCCACAGTCCAAAAACTCACGTTGGTAGGTGGATTGAAGACTCAGAAGTTTCCGTAGGTGTGAGAGTGTGTGTTGCCCTGTGAAGGATTGGTGCCCCCTACATGGTGTTTTCCCACCTTGCGCCCAATCATTCCAGGTAGGCTCTGGACACAACGCTACCCTGAACTGGATAAGCGCTTACAGATGAATGAATGAATAAATGAATTTTGACTTCACTGGGACAAAACCTATAAACCAGTTGGTCCTCAATCCCCCCAGACATTGGTGTCTTTTTCAAGTATTGTTCTGGCCTCTCCTTCCTGGCCCATCCACTCCACTTCTGTGCATGTTTTCATGTGGAGGGCTCACCATATTAAGGGCTGTCCCGAAGGCATTAGTGTTGAGCAGACAATAAGTCCTTCCAACACTGAGAGAACGTTTATACAGACCACACACCACAATACTTCATGCAAACATGGCTATCATTGGGATGGGGAAACAGGACAAATTAAAGGTAGTTCCTCCTTGATTGTTAAGTCATGATGTTTCAGAGATGTGCATATGACTCTTTTCACAATGTCTTTACAAATCCACAGACTGTGTGTGGTGAGGACAAAACGCACATACTTCCGATGATGACAACACCCTAGAGGAAAAATATACTGTTTAAATGTTATACATCATTAGTGCAGGAGAAATTAATGGTGATTCTCTTAAAGTTTTACCGAGAATACATTATCAGAAAAATAGCTTGTGAAATCTGATCCCAGTGTGAGATCCAGCTTCCACATGTGAGATTCCTGGGCTCTTTGTCTTAGGAAAAATATTCGAAAAGCAGAAAAAATTCAGCAAAATCTTCAGCATCTCTCCATCTGATCTCAGTGCTGTGCAGGAGAAACTGCAATGATATTAAGACAGTATGACTGAGATATTTAAAAAGACACTACTAGATTTTTAGGAGAAACTGCAGAGATACTAAGGAGATCATTCATTCATTCATTCATTCATTATCTGTAACCCTTATCCAGTTCAGGGTCGTGGTGGGTCCGGGTGGGACACAACCTGGAGGGGGCGCCAGTCCTTCACAGGGCGACACACCCACACACTCACGCCTACTGACACTTTTAAGTTGCCAATCCACCTAACAACGTGTGTTTTTGGACCGTGCACGTGGAGGAAAACCACGCGGACACTGGGAGAACACACCACACTCCTCACAGACAGTCACCCAGAGCGGGAATTGAACCCACAACCTCCAGGTCCCTGGAGCTGTGTGCCTGCGACACCTACCTGCTGGCGCCACTGTGCCATCCCTAAGGTGACAGCAGCTTCCTTCTTCTGCTGGAGTGTGGAATAGGTTTAGTCCTAGACTTTACTCCTGTTGTTAGGCGCTCTCTCTGCATTAGAAGAGTCCTGCACGTCTGAGAGTGTGACTTCATGTGCAAGTGCCTCTCTGTAATGGAGTGCCAGTGGAGATGGACATGTTTGTGAAAGGCTGGATTTGTTGCAATTTGGGTTAGATTAATAACTTATGAACCAGCTCTAAGGACTGCTGTGAGAACCCCTGATTTAAAGTGATTTGAATTCTCTCACAGAGCTTTTTAAAGTGATTAAAATATTTCAGATTTTTTCTAAAAAAAATTTCTAGATTTTCTGCTTTTCGAATTTCAAAGTTTGATTTTCCCCTTGTTTTTCTGTGTGAATTTTGTATGTGTTCAGGATGATCACAGTGTTCCGACTGAACTCGTTCTCTCAGTATGTTGTGGCGCCGTCTGAGTGGAAGGGTGGAGTTCAACACCGAGATGATATTCTTTGTGCAGCTTTCATACCAGACCAGACCCTAGTTACAGGTACACTCCTCCATTTCTCTCTCTCTCTCTCTCTCTCTCTCTCTCTCTCAATCACTCTCCTGCTCTCTTCATTTTTCTATATAATATAATATAATAAACGCAAGGATCAAATTAAACACAAACACAAATGTATTGGATACTATTACTTCTTGTCCTATTACCTGTAAGGTGGGAGAGCAGCTTTTCACTTCTTCATTTAGTTACTTTTAGATTCCCCATTTCGACAAGTGAGTATAGTTTTGAGGGTCTTGATGAAATATCTACGACATGCCACAAGGCTCAAACAACACAGCACTGTTCTCCCCTGTCCACCCGAGGGTCTGCAGATTACAGCCAGCCAATACTGGTTTTGGGCTTTGTCACTTACTGCTATTTTAAGTTGAGAAACATTATTCTTGAATTGTTTCACTATTTTCCTGCAGTCTTTCACAGAATGTTGAACACTTCTGTCTTTACTTCTGAAAGTCTTAGCCTCTATGAGTCACTCATTTTAAACCCAATCATGTCACTGACCTGTTGCCAATTAACCTAATTAAATTTTATCAGTCTTTTGTTGCAGCTTCCAAAATGTTTTGGAATGTTTTTTCTAAATATTAAATATTGTTTTTGAACTACTTTCAATTAAATATAGGGTTTAAAGCATATGCATATCTTTGCGTTCTGATTTATTTACATTTCGCTCGGCATTCTAACTTTTGTGGAAATAGGGTTATGGGTTTTTCAAATAAAGTGGCCATTTTTTCTTACTTAAAGGGGACAATTGGAGTATGACTATGACTTTCTGTAACCACTTATTCAGTTCAGGGTCGCGGTGGGTTCAAAGCCTACCTGGAATCACTGGACAGGCAGGAACACAGCCTGGAGAGGGCGCCAGTCCTTTGCAGGGCCACACACATACATTCACACCTATGGACACTTTTTTTTGAGTCACCAATCCACCTACCAAACTGTGTTTTTGGACCGTGGAAGGGAACCGGAGCACCCGGAGGAAACCCGCGTTGACACGGGGAGAACACAACAAACTCCTCACAGACAATCACCCGGAGCGGGTGAAAACGGAACAGAAGGAAAAAAAAAAAGGTAAATTATATAAGAATGTAGGAACAAGAGCAGGAGAATGGAAACATAAAGGCAATCCTCTTTGGTGCCTGGATCATCTGGGAATAATTAAAACTTTGTTAGTTACTGAGCTTCTTTTATCCAAGTGTATGCATGTTTTATCAGTCTATGTCTGAAACGAACACACACACATCTTTATTCTCACTCACTGGAGTGTGTTTTCACTTCCTTCGAGGCTCTCCACTCCTTATCTGAACTCAGCTTCAACTTTCCCTAACACACACACACACAGAGAGAGAGAGAGAGAACCCACCTCTATTCCAGACTTTTGAATTATTCCATTCTTTGGCTTATCAAATTTAGCTTATTATTCAAATTATCAAATTATTTTAGTTTTTGCAGCATACATTTTAGTAGTAATTTATAAATAATACAGTGAATATCATAAATTTGACTTTTAGCTATTTATTTTCTTAATTTATACTGTGTTCCTGTTAGCTGTATTAGCTTTGGTTGTGTTAAGGGGTGATGTAAATGATATTTTATAACATGTCTCTTTACTGTATCTCTATATTAGCCTTTTTCATACTAAGAGAAGGTGATGTAAATTGTATTTTATAAAGTACTGTCTCTTTAACTGACACTGTATTGCTGTTAGCTTAATTAGCTTTGTTTGTGTTAAAGGAAGGTGGTGTAAATTGTATTTTATACCGTACTGTATCCCTGTTAGCTACATAAGCCTCGTTTGTGTTAATGGAAGGTGGTGTAAATTGTATTTTATATCGTACTGTCTCTTTAACTCGTACTGTATCCCTGTTAGCTACATAAGCCTCGTTTGTGTTAAAGGAAGGTGGTGTAAATTGTATTTTATATCGTACTGTCTCTTTAACTCGTACTGTATCCCTGTTAGCTACATAAGCCTCGTTTGTGTTAAAGGAAGGTGGTGTAAATTGTATTTTATATCGAACTGTCTCTTTAACTCGTACTGTATTCCTGTTAGTTACATTAGCCTTGTTTGTGTTAAAGGAAGGTGGTGTAAATTGTATTTTATACCGTACTGTCTCTTTAACTGGTACTGTATTCCTGTTAGCTACATTAGCTTTGTTTGTGTTAAAGGAAGGTGGTGTAAATTGTATTTTATACCGTACTGTCTCTTTAACTAGTACCACATTCCTGTTAGCTACATTAGCTTTGTTTGTGTTAAAGAAAGGTGGTGTAAATTGTATTTTATACCGTACTGTCTCTTTAACTAGTACCGTATTCCTGTTAGCTACATTAGCCTTGTTTGTGTTAAAGGAAGGTGGTGTAAATTGAATTTTATACCGTACTGTCTCTTTAACTGGTACTGTATTCCTGTTAGCTATCGCTACATTAGCTTTGTTTGTGTTAAAGGAAGGTGGTGTAAATTGTATTTTATACCATACTGTCTCTTTAACTAGTACCACATTCCTGTTAGCTACATTAGCTTTGTTTGTGTTAAAGAAAGGTGGTGTAAATCGTATTTTATACCGTACTGTCTCTTTAACTAGTACTGTATTCCTGTTAGTTACATTAGCCTTGTTTGTGTTAAAGGAAGGTGGTGTAAATCGTATTTTATACCGTACTGTCTCTTTAACTCGTACTGTATTCCTGTTAGCTACATTAGCTTTGTTTGTGTTAAAGGAAGGTGGTGTAAATTGTATTTTATACCGTACTGTCTCTTTAACTAGTACCACATTCCTGTTAGCTACATTAGCTTTGTTTGTGTTAAAGAAAGGTGGTGTAAATTGTATTTTATACCGTACTGTCTCTTTAACTAGTACCGTATTCCTGTTAGTTACATTAGCCTTGTTTGTGTTAAAGGAAGGTGGTGTAAATTGAATTTTATACCGTACTGTCTCTTTAACTGGTACTGTATTCCTGTTAGCTATCGCTACATTAGCTTTGTTTGTGTTAAAGGAAGGTGGTGTAAATCGTATTTTATACCGTACTGTCTCTTTAACTAGTACTGTATTCCTGTTAGTTACATTAGCCTTGTTTGTGTTAAAGGAAGGTGGTGTAAATTGTATTTTATACCGTACTGTCTCTTTAACTGGTACTGTATTCCTGTTAGCTTAATTAGCTTTGTGTTAAGGGAATGTGGTGTAAATTGTATTTTATATCGTACTGTCTTAATGTGACAGCCTTGTTTGTGTTAAGGGAAGGTGGTGTAAATGATCTTTTATGCCATACTGTCTCTTTAACCTGCACTGTATTCTAGCTATGTTTTGTTGTCTGGTCTGAAGTCCTGTCACGGTTTGTGTAAAGCTCTGGATTGGAGCGAGAGATGGTCCTCTGTTAAAGCTGTGATTAGGGTGGACTGCAGAATGGACACTGTTAGTGCTGGTGGATAAGTAGCGCCACTGGGCAGATGAATAATGGAGGTCCAGCCTCTTGTTTCCCTGGACCCTGGGCCCACAGCTCTTTAACTTCCCTCTTTGTAAAATCCTCTCCATCTCCAGCTCCCTGCTTTGACGCAGTGAAGTCACCAATACTGCAAGGTTATAAAGCTTTGTTAAAGTTTAGAAATTAAAGAGATTATTCTTTCTTCATGTATTTAAAAAGTGAAAAACCACCTAATATTAAAATTTAATATACCAATTATTCAATTTTGACATGGATTTTTTATCCCATTCTTGATTTATATAAGACTTCAGCTGCTGAATAGTGTGTGATTGCCATTTTCTGAATCTCCTCTTCATTATGCACTATATACAGATCTGGGCTGCAGGCAGGTCAGTCAAGCACACAAACTGTACATCGTCGCTGTCCAGTTTAAACCATGTATCTCCCAAAATAACAACTTTACAGCAGAAGGGTAAAAAACCTACTTATTGCTAACCAATTACTGATAAAAGTCTGTATGGTCCCTTTAACCATTAGGGAAAAGCATTGTTGATTTTTTTTAAGAAAACAAGCTGAAACATGGACTCCTGTGGAGCTTGGGCCAGAGACGTTGTTAGCGGTTCCATATAGAATTGATCTATGGCTTTCGTTTTTTCTCATTTCTTCATGCATTGGTGGGCTCTGTTAAGTGCCAACAGTTGTTTGAAGTACTGCCAAGCTCATGCTGCTATATTTATTACTGTAACATGGCAATGTGCAGTGCCATGTGAGGACTTGAAGGTCACACTCATGCAACATTGGTGTCCAGCCTTGCCCTATACCGACTGGTATTCTTTCAGATTTCCTGAATCACTCCACAATAATAGGTACAGTAGATGAAAAGAGGATCTAAATTCTTTTGAATCTTGCATTGACACATATTAAGTTTGAACTATTTGAAAATTCCCGCCTGAAGTTTGACATGAAGTGATGAGCAGAACACGCTCTTGTTTGCAATGTCAGGGCCTTAGTTTAAGCTCCTTTTATATCTTTATATTCTCGCTATGAATGTAATGCTTTATAACACTATGACATACATTTTCTGTACACCTCTCACTTTTATATTACATCCCAAGATTTTTGAAGTTGCAGGCATCAAACTGGTGAATTTATATATGTTTTATTGCATATTACAAGATCAAAATTTTTTGGAGAGGTTTGTAGTAGTCATTTTCAGTTGTTGGTTGTTGGTAACTTCATTGCACTAGACATTTTCTAGAGGTTAATTGGAAATAGATACATTGGTCTACATTATAGTCAAAATATTGGTCAAAATCATCAAATAAGAGGGACTCATTTTTTTTACATTTGTCTGTAATAATTTGATTATAGTTTAGTTAATGTTTTATGTGTTTTGTGCAGGTAGCAGAGATGGTGAGATAATTGTGTGGAACAACAGCACTGAAAATGCTCTTCGAAAACTGACCATACACACACGTCATCAGGACCTCAAATTCAAGTCAGGTCAGGTCTTTAACATTCATTCATTCATTGTCTAACCGCTTATCCACTTCAGGGTCGCGGTGAGTCTGGAGCCTACCTGGAATCATGGCGCAAGGCGGGAACACAGCCTGGAGGGGTGCCAATCCTTCACAGGGTGACACACACTCACTCACACACTCACACTTACGGACACTTTTGAGTCACCAATCCACCTACCAACGTGTGTTTTTGGACTGTGGGAGGAAACCTACGCTGATACAGGGAGAACAAACCAACTCCTCACAGACAGTCACCCGGAGGAAACCCACACAGACACAGGGAGAACACACCAAACTCCTCACAGACAGTCACCCGGAGGAAACCCACGCAGACACAGGGAGAACACACCACACTCCTCACAGACAGTCACCCGGAGGAAACCCATGCAGATACAGGGAGAACACACCACACTCCTCACAGACGGTCACCCGGAGGAAACCCACGCAGACACGGAGAACACACCACACTCCTCACAGACGGTCACCCGGAGGAAACCCATGCAGACACAGGGAGAACACACCACACTCCTCACAGACAGTCATCCGGAGGAAACCCACGCAGACACAGGGAGAACACACCACACTCCTCACAGACAGTCATCCGGAGGAAACCCACGCAGACACAGGGAGAACACACCACACTCCTCACAGACGGTCACCCGGAGGAAACCCACGCAGACACAGGGAGAACACACCACACTCCTCACAGACGGTCACCCGGAGGAAACCCACGCAGACACAGGGAGAACACACCACACTCCTCACAGACAGTCACCCGGAGCAGGTCTCAAACACACAACCCCAGGACCCAGGAGCTGTGTGACTGCGACACTACCTGCTGCGCCACTGTGCCGCCCCAGTCTTTAATAAAAATTTGAAATTGTGTACTAAACATGTAAAGTTACCCACATTACGGAGTATAAAATAGTTCATTCAGTGACTACCAAGAATGACCTTTTGGCTTGTATTTCCTTGCAGATAGCAGCTTGAGCAAAGCTAGCACTTCAAATGACAGACAATCATCAGTGAGCACTGTTTATAAGCTGCCCTCTAGTGCTCTCAAAAGAGAGGAGGCCTCTAAGAGCTACGGCATCACCAAATTCGCCTTTCTGGAAGGAAGGAAAGGAGTGGCTTCAGCAGGTAAATAATCGAGGGGCAGAGATGAGAGTGGGGCTTCGGAAGGAGAGGAGACCAGACAATGAAACAGAGAGAGGAAATGGAGAATTACCAAGAAGCCAGAGAGGAAGGAATTAAGAGAGCGAGAGACTGAAATTTTAAATAATTTAAGTGTGTTCCAAACAGATCGAACCCGTTTCTCCAATCTTTCTATGCATGTAAAGGGTGTGTGAAGACCCTGCTGTGGCGTAGCAGGGAGAGCTGTTGTAACCACAGTTATTTCAAGAGACCTGTGGGAATGATGTGTGATAATGTAATGATTGTAGGTGGAGCTGACCTTGTGTCCTGTGGAGGGTCTGGTGTCGTTAGTTTCTGGAACTCCAGAAACGCTCATCTTGTCGCTGAGTTTGTGGCTCATGACAACTCAGGGTCCATCACTTTGACCGTGGACTGTCGTGGACGCTACCTGGCCACAGCAGACATGGAAGGAGGAGTGAAGGTGTGGGACATACAGGTGAGAGACCTGTCCAGAATTTGTTGAATCAACTTCTAATGTGTTAATGCAACTTCTTTAATATCGTCACTGTCCAATTAAAAACATGTATCTCCATTTTTGTGGATTTGTAGTTTACGACGCCACTTTCTACTCTTCTGGAAAGACTATAATAATAGATTCTGAAGTGTTTCTGTGAGAAATTGATGGCTTTCCTTGATGTAAACATTAGTGAAGTCAGGTATTGATATGGATGATTAGTTCAGGATCAGAAACACTATTCCAGCTTGTTCCAAAGCTATTGTATTTCGCTCCATTATTCCAGACAACACTCAGATCAATCCATAACTGGGGGCTTCATACACTCCTCTAGTCTATGCATGGCATTGGGCATGGGGACACTTGACTCATGTGCAGAATCCCATTGAGTTTCACACTTTGTAAACACAGTTGACTGCATCCTCTAACTATAGACTCTGAACTCACTATGCACACAACTTATAGTGTGTAAGACTTCCGTTAGCTACATTAGCATAGCATCCCCTTATTATACCAGCAAGAAACGTTAAACATGTCTTAGACCGACTATATCAGAGATATATAAATATATTTAATTATGTTTGAAGATCAAGAACATGCCGGTTAATGATTAAAGCCGGTGCCATGTTTTAAATTCCTACCTCTGTTCCTCAGCAAAACGTCATTTTTCCGCAGTGTTTTTGTGAGAGATTGACTGCCTCCTCCTCTAGTTCGTCAGAGGCACGCTCTCGTCCTTGAGGCTGACAGCCAAACAGAGTGATTGATGAGCAGAGAAAGAGGTGTTTGTCAATTTCTCCATAACTTTCTGTGGAAATATAGCTGCCCGCTCGGATGAGGATGGATTGGGTGTTCGTTTTCATTTTACCGCTTTAACAACTCGTGATAATTTGTGGCCTGGTGTTTAGGCGAGGGACAGCCCACTTGTCTGATGTAATTGGCTTTCCAGGGCTCTAATGGATTGCTGTGGTTTCTCTCCAGGACGAACATGGCTTTGATTCAAGCGTCTGTCTGCTCCGCCGTGTGTGTACTAAACCTCCGCTCTTATAACCTAATTACCCCTGTGGATCTCCCTACAAAACTTTTTCACACAAAGCTCTGCCTTCCTTGTTTTTGCCTCTTCTTCTTGCTGCAGGCAAGGTCAGGGATCCTTTTATTTTCATTTTAATTGTAGAGGTATTTTACAATTTTCTTCAGGATTCATGAGGGTATGCACTAGTCCTCGTCCTGCTGATGCATATTCACAAGATCTTCACTCACAGGCCACTTTATTGGAAACCTGTACTGTGTATGTTTATTTACTCGCCATTTTATTAGAAACACCCCCCCCCCCCCCAAGCCTCCAACTTCAACACACTGGCCACTTTATCAGAAACACCCCCCTTCTACTTCAACACACTGGCCACTTTATTAGAAACACCCCCTTCTACTTCAACACACTGGCCACTTTATCAGAAACACCCCCCTTCTACTTCAACACACTGGCCACTTTATTAGAAACACCCCCCTTCTACTTCCACACGCTGGCCACTTTATTAGAAACACCCCCCTTCTACTTCCACACACTGGTCACTTTATTAGAAACACCCCCCTCTACTTCCACACGCTGGCCACTTTATTAGAAACACCCCCCTTCTACTTCCACACGCTGGCCACTTTATTAGAAACACCCCCCTTCTACTTCCACACGCTGGCCACTTTATTAGAAACACCCCCCTTCTACTTCCACACGCTGGCCACTTTATTAGAAACACCCCCCTTCTACTTCCACACGCTGGCCACTTTATTAGAAACACCCCCCTTCTACTTCAACACACTGGCCACTTTATCAGAAACACCCCCCTTCTACTTCAACACACTGGCCACTTTATTAGAAACACCCCCTTCTACTTCAACACACTGGCCACTTTATCAGAAACACCCCCCTTCTACTTCAACACACTGGCCACTTTATTAGAAACACCCCCTTCTACTTCAACACACTGGCCACTTTATCAGAAACACCCCCCTTCTACTTCAACACACTGGCCACTTTATTAGAAACACCCCCCTTCTACTTCCACACGCTGGCCACTTTATTAGAAACACCCCCCTCTACTTCCACACGCTGGCCACTTTATTAGAAACACCCCCCTTCTACTTCCACACGCTGGCCACTTTATTAGAAACACCCCCCTTCTACTTCCACACGCTGGCCACTTTATTAGAAACACCCCCCTTCTACTTCCACACGCTGGCCACTTTATTAGAAACACCCCCCTTCTACTTCCACACGCTGGCCACTTTATTAGAAACACCCCCCTTCTACTTCCACACGCTGGCCACTTTATTAGAAACACCCCCCTTCTACTTCCACACGCTGGCCACTTTATTAGAAACACCCCCCTTCTACTTCCACACACTGGCCACTTTATTAGAAACACCCCCCTTCTACTTCCACTCACTGGTCACTTTATTAGAAACACCCCCCTTCTACTTCCACACACTGGCCACTTTATTAGAAACACCCCCCTTCTACTTCCACACGCTGGCCACTTTATTAGAAACACCCCCCTTCTACTTCAACACACTGGCCACTTTATCAGAAACACCCCCCTTCTACTTCAACACACTGGCCACTTTATTAGAAACACCCCCTTCTACTTCAACACACTGGCCACTTTATTAGAAACACCCCCTTCTACTTCAACACACTGGCCACTTTATCAGAAACACCCCCCTTCTACTTCAACACACTGGCCACTTTATTAGAAACACCCCCCTTCTACTTCCACACGCTGGCCACTTTATTAGAAACACCCCCCTCTACTTCCACACGCTGGCCACTTTATTAGAAACACCCCCCTTCTACTTCCACACGCTGGCCACTTTATTAGAAACACCCCCCTTCTACTTCCACACGCTGGCCACTTTATTAGAAACACCCCCCTTCTACTTCCACACGCTGGCCACTTTATTAGAAACACCCCCCTTCTACTTCCACACGCTGGCCACTTTATTAGAAACACCCCCCTTCTACTTCCACACGCTGGCCACTTTATTAGAAACACCCCCCTTCTACTTCCACACGCTGGCCACTTTATTAGAAACACCCCCCTTCTACTTCCACACACTGGCCACTTTATTAGAAACACCCCCCTTCTACTTCCACTCACTGGTCACTTTATTAGAAACACCCCCCTTCTACTTCCACACACTGGCCACTTTATTAGAAACACCCTCCTTCTACTTCCACACACTGGTCACTTTATTAGAAACACCCTCCTTCTACTTCAACACACTGGCCACTTTATTAGAAACACCCCCCTTCTGCTTCCACACGCTGGCCACTTTATTAGAAACGACCCCCTTCTGCTACCACACGCTGGCCACTTTATTAGAAACACCCCCCTTCTACTTCAACACACTGGCCACTTTATTAGAAACACCCCCCTTCTACTTCCACACACTGGTCACTTTATTAGAAACACCCCCCTTCTACTTCCACACACTGGTCACTTTATTAGAAACACCCCCCTTCTACTTCCACACACTGGTCACTTTATTAGAAACACCCCCCTTCTGCTTCCACACGCTGGCCAGTTTATTAAAAACACCCCCTTCTACCTACAATCTCTGGCCACTTTATTAGAAACACACCCTTCTGCTTCCACTCACCGGCCACTTTATTAGAAACACCTGTACCTCCATACGCTGCCCACTACATTGGAAACTACTTTCTGATAAAGAGATCAGGGAGAATACGAATGCTAACTGTTCTTCTCTTTCCATCAGTTTTACTGTATCCACCCCTCTGAAACTGTGACCAAACAAGCTCCACCTCTGCTCTCAAGTCTCCGCCCACATGTTGACCGTGTCACACACCTGGAGACATGTTTCCATGGTGACAGTCTCTTCCTTCTCAGCGCCTCGGTGGACTGTAGCCTTGCCCTAAGTTTCCTGCCTGGACACACTATAGGGATCTTTGGCAAGGTGGGCTTCTGGTTGTAATCATTGTCATAAGAAAACCTCATAACTGGTCTTTTAATTTAAATTATGAATTTTGAGATCACAAATGTCAGCCCTAAGTTTCCATCAGAAAACACAATTCCCCTGCTCCCCACTACCCTGCTCTGCTCGGGGTTGTGCGTGGTGACCTTAGGCTTTGGCTGCTCTAGAGCATTCCATTTGAGTTCCATTGAACATTTCTGTTCGCAATGAGTTTGCCTTAAACCTGCTGCATTCATTAATTCTATGGCGTGTTAATAAAGTTATCTATAGTTTAAAGAATTTGAATACATTTAAATAGTTACTAGACCCCTCTGTTTGCTACATTATCCTTGTAGCTCCAGGGCAAAACCATAGAAGCAAAACTTCAGGGTTGAGTCTAATCTGATTTGTTATATTTGTTACTAGAAGGAGAAACTGTGAAAATGAGATTTTTTTTTTGCTGAACTTTTGTTTTATGTTTGTACGTATCCTGCTGAGCTATCTGGTGCCTGGCAGACTTTTATTTTGCATTGATTTTTGATAAAAGTGTGCGGCCTTCTTCTCCAGCTGCTGGCCAGCAGGGCACTGACAGGAAACTCTCAGAACAAAGCTTGCTGCAGGAAGAAAACACACACACAAACACACGCTCGTTTCAAATAGCCGCGGCCTACATTAGAGCAGCTCAAGGCTATGTTTGTAAAGTTTTGCCTCTTTGCTGTTGTTGTTCTTGCTGCTGTTGCAGAGCCCGGGGCCATGAGGATGTTTTATAGATCAGAGCCACAGCTGCAAAGCTTTCAGCTTTTCCCTTTAATACAGCACCACGTCCAACTCAGAAAGCAATCATCCTTTTAAAGGGACTCTTTCTGATATTTTGAATATTTCACAGGTTACCACCTCACGTAATTATGTTCTAAAATGACACATCGTTCCTTGTTAACTCTTTAATCTTATCGCTGTTTTATTAATTTACTCCCACGGGCACTGCACATGAGGGTCACATGGGCTGAATGAGTAGCCCCCCCTGGATAGGATCCATAGGTTTATGATGTAGGAAACCCAAAGAGGAAATGCTTAGCCATAGCACTGGCTGCTTATTTCATGCATAATACATATTTCAGTGTGTAATTCTTATTAAAAGATAAATACTGAATTCATTATTCTACAAACTACTAAAAACTACAAAGGTCTTTTGAATGACATTTTAAATATCCATATATTTTCTCTCTGAAGGCTCTTTGTTTCATATTTATGTAGTAGGTTCTACGTTTGAAGCTGAAGCTGAAGCTCACTGATTCACTCACAGTATGAGACATTACTCCATATGAGAAGGAAAAAAAGAATCATTGACTCACCGAATCAGTCCATCACCAAACTAGATCATTCATATACCTGAATAGTCCATTCATTTACGCGAAACTGAACTCTCGTGTTTCTCCTCCAGACGGCGCACTGGAGCTTGGAAAGGGCTGAGGAAGACCTGATGGAGAAAGAGGAGTCGACAAGAGAGAAGAAAGAAACAGAGGAGTGCACAGGTGTCCAGCATAAACCAGTCGGTCCACGGAGTCCAGAGAGTCTAGAGGATCCTGGGCACTGCGTAGTGGAGAAAGATGATGATGAAGAACAGACTGATACACAGTGAGTTTTAAGGTTGTGTAAAGTATTAATAGTGTATTATAAACCTAAACACTATAGTGAACCTTTTAAAGCTCCACCCTCTTGTTTCCTAACTCTGACCCCAATTTTGTCAGGTATATTTATTATATTTAAAATTACGTTAAATGGGAGGTATCAAGGCTCACACACACTTAAAAAATAATAAATAAATCCCACAATCAAATAAATAAACAGAGTATTGTAATTATGGGTAAATTGACATAGAAATGAGTATTACTGAATAATCAGTAATTTTAAATCTAACACTTGTAAGATCTCATTCACTCTAATGGGAAAACTTCAACCTCTTTCGCTCTCTTTCACCCTCCACGTTTTCTCTGTACCTTCTGGTGCCATCCCATTCACATCTGTCTATCTCTCTGTTTCTTCCTCTTTCTCTTAATGTAACTATTTAATGTAAACTTATCTAAAGCCTGTTTATCCCTCTCTTCATCTCACTCCTTCTCCATTTGTCTTTATCATTTCTCACCTCCCTTTCTTTAATGGTCTCTCCCTGTCTTCCTCTCTATCTTTCTTTCTCGCTCTCTCCCTTTCCGCCTCTCACTCTTAATACGGTGATTAATTCTCGTTCTCCTAAAATCTTTTTTATCTGAAGTGATAAAGAAAAAACCTCCAAACAGAAGATAACACGCTTCTTTGCTTTTCCACCAATTAGCATCTCAGACTGCACTTACAGATACTCAATCAGATATGCTCTTACTGAGTGAGTACCATCATATCCTCACAGCCATGTCCCAACAGCTGATGAGGTTTGGATGACTTCCAGCCTCAAAAAACATTACTGAAGTCAGGTACTGATGTTGGACGGCCATACTAATGTTTGATTGGCGGAATGCCATCAACGCACCTCACAGCAATCTTCCAGTGTGCAGCAAAGAGGAGCAAACTCCTGATTATGACCCTCCACTTCAGAAGGATTAGCAGCTGTCCACAAACTTTTTAACCAAAGTATCACTGTGCCGTCGTTTGTTTAGCTGTGGAGCTCAGTGTCTCGGTGTGTGAGCACATTGTGTGATGCACGGGTGTAATCTCCCTCTGATGAATGCCTTCATTAAAGTCGGCTGTTGGCCGAGTGAGGAATGGTTGCACTTTGGCTAAACTCACCGATGAAAAGCTGCCACTTTCTTTAATAAAAGACCCTGAGCTTAACTCAGTGTCTGAAACGAACGGCTGGAATTCATTACTTTAGCTTCAGAAGAGTTTAAAATATGCTTCTTATTCCTTAACCACCCTTAGTTTGTTTCTCAATCTAAAGAACTTTAGTAAGAGACAAGAGTGTCCAAACGCGTTTGCGTAATATATAAGTGTATATAAAATTATTGAAATACATCATACATTATATTTAATGTTTAATACATTAGAAATACATTAAGTGCTCTTTATAATGTTATAACGTGTTTGTAACATATTTACAAAACGTTATATTTGATTAATAAAGCATTATGACCATTACATTTTTTGTTGCGCATCAACGAGAGTTTCAACATTATAGTTTCAACATTATTTAAGAGCTTCCTAATTACAGTGTCATTCAGCAGGCATTATAAACATGGCTATTATTTTTAATAACAATGTAGTACACTTTGATATTCATGTTCATTATGCATTATTAAAATAAGGCATCTGTTTCTTGCTATAACACAAGTGTTATAAATGCAGGATTTGTAGGACGTGTTACCAAACTATGTTTTTTAGGCCTATTCTTCGACTTATTTTTATCGTTTTAGGTGAAACATTGTCTAGATGTAGTCTTGGTGACCCGAGGACCATGTGTGCTTTGCTGGTTTCCATGGCAACCGCTTCCTTCAGTAATATAGCCATAATGAAGTGATGAAGCAGGTGGAAAAGACACTAAAAAAAATGAAAAAGCTGGTTTATGTAAAAAAAATACCTAATAAAGGAACACAAACAGAGGAAGTGACAGGGAGAAAGGAGGTTATACAACATTATTAGGTTGCCTTTGTGTCCGTGTTAGAGAAGCTGCTGGTAGTCATAACTGACAGCAGGAGAAGTTCCTTTATTGCTGCCATGTCATTACTTTTGTTCACCTGATTTTGGCCCGTGTTTTATAATGAAAACATTTTGTATTATCATTCAAAATCAGATTTAACTAGTTAAAAGTGCTTATAATATATATATGTGTGTGTGTGTGTGTGTGTGTGTAATCTAAAAGAACTGCGTTCACATTTCTTATGTTTCCAGTGTAAATGACTTAAAATAACAGTCCTACTTCTACTAGAGAGTCAGATAGAGTCAGATATAAATGAATGATAAACAGACAGATAGCTGGGGACACAGGCTGATAAATAGATACATATACGCACTGACAGATTGATGCAGAAGCTCTATGGGCTGGCATCTGCTCCAGGCATGGCTAAAATAATCGGAACTGTGCTAAATATTGTAATGTATCAAGTGAAAAAAATAGAAAACTTTGCAGCTTCCTCTGAATTAGTTTTCCATCTGTGTGTGTTTATGAATTAGAGCCTTCACTTTTCTGATCTGTTTCCTGTCTCCTAGGCAACCCCACATCACCTGCAATTCTGATGCTGTACAAGGGTGGGTCTTAGAGGAGGCACATGGCTTACCGATGATTGACAGAAAGCGTCTGTATGCAAATAGAGCACTCAACTCTTCTATTGGTCAGTTTCAACTCAGTTTGTCTATAGCTTTTTATTTAAAAAAAAAAAAATCTTCACTTGTTTTACAAATGTGCAAATAATTTAAGGGCTGTATTTATTTCAAGGATAAGGTTTCTCAACTTTAAACAGTAAATAACTTGGGGATTTCTTCCATTAAAATAATCAAAAGTTTCAGAGATTCTGGAGAAATCTATATCTACAGATGGGACAAGGCCCAAACCAGTATTAGTTAGCTGTGGTCTTCAGGCCCTCAGATGGCACTGGATTAAAATCAGACACGTTTCTGTAAATCACAGCATGGGCTCAGAAACACTTCCCAAAACCGCTGTCACTGCATCCACAAAAACAACGATGAAACCAGATTTAAACAGGATCCTGAAACACTGCCATCTTGTCTGGGCCCAGGCTCATTTCAGACAGAGGCAAAGTGAAAATGTATCCTGATGTATCTGGCAAAATCCTCCAGGCTAAAGAGGAGAGGAACCATCCGGCTTGTTATCAGCGCACAGTTCTAAAGCGAGTGTCCGTTAGTGCCCATGGCATTGGTGACTTACACATCTTTGAATGATAAATACAGGGGGTCCTCGACTTACAACGTTGATCCGTTCCTACATCGCGTCGTAAACCGATTTTCGGTGTAAGTTGGAACATACGTACATACTGTACGTAAATAACATACTGTAAGCACTTATCATATCCTAACTCCTATCCTCCTCGGTCCCGAGCCGCGTAACCGTGTATTCTTCCGCCGCGCACACCACACACGAAGTTCACGTTACAACGTTTACGACGCAAAATCACTTAAGTCGAAACAAGGCTTTATGCAGTAAATGGGAGATGTGTCGTAACCACGAAACATCATAACTCGGGACTGACGTAACCCGAGGACCTCCTGTATTAAGATTTCGGAGCAACGGGCTGCTATCCAGACAGCATCGTTTTCTGGGAATGCCATGTTTATTTCAGTAAAGCAAGGCCAATTTACGTCCGGCATGGACCCTGTCCCAACAGCTTTTTTGGAACATGTTTCTGGCTTCAAATTTAAAATGGGCAAATATTTAAAATCAACTTTCTCAGTTCCAACATTTAAAACTTTGCCTTTGTACTAATTTAAATTAAATATATTTTTTGAATGATTTGTCCATCATTGCTTTTTGTTTTTATTTACATTTTGTCTCAAATTTGTTGGAAATGGGGTTATACATTTAACAACACATTTACGTGTTTCAGTATTAAACATAATACTATTTTATTTAAGAAAAAGATGACTGATTTACACATGATCTACATTCGAAGCTAAAATGGAGGATGTTTTAAATGGTGTTTGATTACAGGAGTCTTCACTAAGCTCCGACTCCCTGAGCTGACCCCAGTCGGAGAACTCACCAAACCAGACCTCATCACCAATCCACATTTATGTTTCGAGACGAAGCGGGAATCCTCCATTCCAACTCTACCTCCGTTTCCCAAGCCCAGAGAGAGTAGGAACATGTCGTCATAAGCTCTTTTTTGATTAAAAACTTTGTACTGTGTAAAAACACAAATATTTGTCGGCACTTACACATCCAGTAGTTCTCCTAAAATGAAGAAGATGAATACTCAGTATCTCCTCCTCTAAGAAGGCCTTACAGTCAGTGTCGGAACATTACTGTGAGGATATGATTGTCTGTCTGTTTTATAAATATTACTTAGTAAACTCAGTGTAGTGACCCTCTTGTTAGAAGTTGGATGAGTGGGTGTCCCCAAATTTTTGACCATATAGTGCTTATTCTAAGGGCTTCCTATTTCTCCACAGGTTCTAAAACAGCATTTGGCAAGAAGAGTCTGTTTCCTGGAGAGGTTTTGGAGCAGGTGGACAGACTACTGGGAAATCAGACTAACGGGGAGAGGGTCGGTGTGGTGAAGAATTATGGGAAATTCATACCCAGGACTCTAGGGTGAGGATTGTATTATTAGAACTTGACTGATATATTGATTGGGTGATATATCAAAATCATATCAGAGTCTCTGAAGGGATGGAGTGTAGTTTTTCCCTTCCTTTTACTATTATGTGTTCACTGGATAATATCTGCGTATAGTGTGTGTTGCTCACTGTTAGTCTCTGCTGTGTGTGTGTGTGTGTGTGTGTGTGTGTGTGTGTGTGTGTGTGTGTGTGTTGGTTTGTTTGTTTTTTTCCTCCCCTCATTCATAACGGCAGCGAACCTGTTGTTGTTCTCTTTTCTCTGCCGCACTGCCTCCTGGGTAATCTCTTTCTTTTCATTTGGCTGTGTACCTGAGAGCAGGTAATTTCACAGAGAGGAAGCAGCGAGTAAACAACAGGCTTAGGGTCACTTCCATTTCCTTTTTCTTCCTTCGGGATTTGGAATGTTTTATGAGCTGTTTCCAGCATTGGAAAATATTGGGTCTTATTACTGTGTAATAGCAAATGAACTCAACAACAACTCTACAACAATTCAGTTAATAATGTATTCACTGTGATCTATGCATTTACAGTAGTACAGCCTTGATGTTCATCAATTTCTATTTTTACATGTGCTATAATAGCAAGTGCATCTGTATAATATAATATAATGGCGCAGCAGGTTAGTGTCGCAGTCACACAGCTCCAGGGACCTGGAGGTTGTGGGTTCAATTCCCGCTCCGGGTGACTGTCTGTGAGGAGTGTGGTGTGTTCTCCCTGTGTCTGCTTGGGTTTCCTCCGGGTGACTGTCTGTGAGGAGTGTGGTGTGTTCTCTCTGTGTCTGCGTGGGTTTCCTCCGGGTGACTGTCTGTGAGGAGTGTGGTGTGTTCTCCCTGTGTCTGCGTGGGTTTCCTCCGGGTGACTGTCTGTGAGGAGTGTGGTGTGTTCTCCGTGTCTGCGTGGGTTTCCTCCGGGTGACTGTCTGTGAGGAGTGTGGTGTGTTCTCCCTGTGTCTGCGTGGGTTTCCTCCGGGTGACTGTCTGTGAGGAGTGTGGTGTGTTCTCCCTGTGTCTGCGTGGGTTTCCTCCGGGTGCTCCGGTTTCCTCCCACAGTCCAAAAACACACATTGGTAGGTGGATTGGCGACTGTCCTTAGGTGTGTGTGAATGTGTGAGTGTGTGTGTTGCTCTGTGAAGGACTGGCGCCCCCTCCCAACCTGACGTGGACTAATATATGCTCGATATATGAATATATCACCATTAACTACACAACTGCTGTGTGATGTTAATGTGTAATTACAAAGTTATTAGACACTTAAAATAAAATTGTGTTCAAACTTTGAGCTGTATTTTTTATTTACAAAAAAATCTAACCGGTCTGATTCACCTGATATTTCGGTTCTTTTCTTCCCTGTCACAGAAAACCCAAGGCCAGCAGCTCTGGAGCGTTCAAGACCAAATAAAGCTTCTCTTGTTTTCCCAGACATTAAAAGGGACCTATTATACACTTTTTTCCACAACTTTACATATTTCCTCTGTCAAAATAGCACAAGGATCAAATGACAAAACACCGTTCCCTCGTCTAAACAGCCACGTTCAGACTCAATTCAGCTCCTGTTCCTTTAAATGAGAATGAGCCTCAGCTCGGTTCAGCGCGGGAGCCCAGGAGTGAGCAGCGAGGAACAGATTTTCATTCGGTCCCTTCCTCTCCATTCTTGCTTTTAATAAACTCAGATTTAATCAGCAGTATTATGTGCAGAAGCATTCTTATTTACATTAACATCTCCCCTTAAAATGAAGGGTATTTATGAATTAATTGGAAATATGTTTTCTCTACTCTTCTGGAAAGGCTTTACACTTGATTTTATATCAACCGTGAACATCAGTGAAGTCAGGCACTGGCGGTGGATGATTAGTTCTGGATCACAAACAACACTCCAACTCATCCCAAAGATATTGGATGGGCCTCCTCGACTCCACAGAGAACACAGTTCCACTGCTCCACAGTCCAATACAAGGGGGCATTAGGACCATCAAGCCCATGCTTGTCGTTGAGTTTGAACACTCCAGAACCTCCCACTCTTTTGCTCACTTTAAATCTGAGTGTCCGTGCTGTATTTAATGCTGATTATGTGTCTGTTCTCAGGAGTCTAAGCAGCTACATTCGTTTCTGTCTGAATGTTCTGGCCATGAGTTCTGCTGGACCCTGAGTGTGACCATGAGACAAGGACGCTTTGTCCCGAGATTCGGAGGAGAAAAAAAAACCCCACAACAACAAAAACGCATCATACGAAATGTGGTGCTCTGGAG
Source organism: Hoplias malabaricus (assembly GCF_029633855.1). Taxonomy (NCBI): domain Eukaryota; kingdom Metazoa; phylum Chordata; class Actinopteri; order Characiformes; family Erythrinidae; genus Hoplias; species Hoplias malabaricus. Next base: position 35,940,361 of record NC_089810.1, read on the forward strand.
CAGCTGCACATGAGCCTAATACCGCATTGCTCAATGCCAAGTGTGAGCTGGAGGATTATAAATCCCTCCAGTATTGGGCAGAGGACCAGTGGATCTGTGCTCTTCGGCGTGATGGAGCTCTGTACCATAGATGGACAACAAACACATCCAATATCACAACCTGACCTAGCTAATATGTCTGTGGCTGGATGCAATCAAATCCTCACAGCTATGTTACAATAGTGTAAAAAGGTTATATGTTAAATGATCTGAGGAATTCTCTAGTCTTTAATGGAGTATACTTCCAGTAGGGGGCGCAGGTTTAAAACAGTGATGAAACATATCAGAAAAGAAAAAAAAACATATTCGAAACAGAAGATCGGAAGTTAAGGATATCACCTTTATTCCTGATGGAGTCTGACAGTGTGGGCTTCTGTTGCCATGGAAGCAGGAGACTTTTTTTTTTTTTTTAGAGCCAAATGATCATTTATTTTGTCAGGACATGTTGTGGTAAAAAGAAAAAACGAGAGGAAGACAATTTTCAGTCAAATTATGTTTTCATCAGATGAGAGTAGGATTTATTAAGGTTTGATTATTAAGATCTGACTGTAGTCGTCTTATCAAGGGCTAGGTGAGGTCTTCTTACCTGTCCTGCCCCTGTCCTTCCAATGGCACACACATTTATGGCATTTAATCTAAACCCTTTTCATGTATTTATATGTTTTTGTACAATGATTCATAGGAAGTGTTTATGTACAGTTTTGTTAACGTCAGAGAAACCTGTGTTTGTTCAAATGAAAAGACTTCAGGATGTGCATCTTTTTGTGGATAAGCAGAGGTTCTTGTTGGTGATGTAGTTCTAACCAAGGCCTTAATTTGAGTTTGTTGAGAGCTTACTCACTGTACTCTGATGTACTGTTGTGTTATAATTTTGGTTTGCAGAGCTCTTCAGAAACAGAAGGCCGGACCTGACCAGGTAGTGCAGCAGTGTTAAGTGTCGTGCTGTACATGATTCATTCGTTCATTTCAGTTTCTGTTCAGCTTCCGGAAACCTTATTTGAGAACGACGGAGAAGCTCATGATTTTAGGATGTTTTTCCTTTTGAGCCTTGGTCCCTCTTCATGTTCATGTCCATTTATATTTAAGGTATTTTGGCAGATGCTCTTATCCGAACGGCTTGCAAAGGTACTGTTATTACAAGTAGGCCAACACAGTGTTAGGAGTCTTTCCCAAGGGCTTCCCAGGCCAATGGTGTTACCACTGCCCAACACCAACCACTGTTCAGGGACCAGTTCTCGCATGGAGAAAAACGTGAGAAACAACCACTGAACCTAGGAGGTTCTTCTCAATGGCGTTTCCACTTAGGAACCCAAACCATTCTAGAACCTGAGGAAGAACCACTGAGAAGAACCAAACTTCAGAAACAGTTCAGTTCTGGTATTAGTCCATGTACAGCTTGAATAAGCATTCTGAAGGGTGCCACCCTTGGCTGGGAACTACAACCCTGCACTGACTATGGAGCAGTGGATCTGCATTCATTGAACCTTGCTAGACTTTATGTTGTTGAGCGCCATCAGATCCTCACCGCAGTGTTCCAACATCTAGCCCTGGGACTTCCCAGAAAATTAGAGACGGTTGCTACGGTAAATAGGAACAAAATCCTGATTAATGCTCTTCATTTCAGAGGACGTTTTGGACAAGCAGGCGTCCAGACAGATTTGGCTTTGAGCGTTGAGGTCAGGGAGTGGTGCTGGAGCAGTGTTCAGTGGAGGGTAATGGCTTCTGGGAAAGCTGTTATCATTAAGAAGATCTCCTGAAATAGCAGCAAGAATGATCATAATAATAGCAATAATAATAATAAGGATAATGATAGTAACGATAATAAAAGGGAAACAGCGCTCATCTGAAATTCTAATTATTCCCATCCCCAAATTCGGAATTCATTTTATGCACGGAGTGTAATATATGTGTAGGATGGTGCCTGGCTGGAAACGCAGGATGAAAACGGGACTGCATCACAGTTTGCCCTTGAGCCTGTTCTGATATTAGCATTTCAAATTGAGTTATATGCTTAAATAAGCAGTGTTTCCTCTCTTGCTGCTATTTACAACAGCAGCTCTCATGTTTGTCTTGTAGGAGAAGCCGAGACACAGGGACTTCATGGAGTTTTACTGGGAGAAAAAACAGCTCAGGCCTCTTTCGTAAGCGTGTATTATTCCTGTCAGAACCTCGGGTCTTCACTGTTGGTTGGGTATTTATTTGTTTATTTATTTATTAAATGCCAGGTATTGTTTACATTGTCTCAAAAACCATTCATTCATTCATTGTCTGTAACCGCTAATCCAGTTCAGGGTCGCGGTGGGTCCGGACACTACCCGGAATCACTCCCTGGAGGGGGCGCCAGTCCTTCGCAGGGCGACACACACTCACACATTCACTCACACACTCACACCTACGGACACTTTTGAGTCGCCAATCCACCTACCAACGTGTGTTTTTAGACCGTGGGAGGAAACCGGAGCGCCCGGTTCTAGCTAATTCTTGTTATTTAGCATGGCTAAGCTAAGTTGCAGCTGCTCCAGAGATTTTTTTGTTTTGTAAAAATATTATAAACACTGCCTGCAGCTTAAGAATTCAGTGTTTTATCTTGTATTAAATTGTTGTAATTATATTTTATATTCTAAAATGTGGAAGTGTGGACAGGCTCTTAGATTTGTGTTCATTTTTGAGCAATTACCACATGAATCTACATTAAACATTTCACTATAAAAGAATAAACAAATAAACAAACTCTCTTCAGAACTGGAATTATGCCGCATATTTAAATGAAACAGCCTTGTCCAAAGAGATATGACTACGACTAAAATGTCCTTCTGAAGCTTAATGGTCTTTAAAAGTGTCCCAGTTTTAACCAGCCCCCTGCCTCTCTCTCTCTCTCTCCCTCTCTCTCCCTCTCCCCCCCCTCAGTGAAGGGAGATAAGATGTTATTATTGTTGTTGTTATTAAGCAATTTCATCAGGGATGAGGAGACAGAAAGCGAAGAAATTATTTAATTGAATTTCAGTTTAAATCAGAGGGAAAGCTGAGGGGACTCAAATTTATGCAGATTGCACTGAGAGTAGAAACACACACACACACACATATATACACACACACACACACACACACACACACATATATACACACACACGCGGATATGGAAAAGAAAAAAGCTACATTTGCATTTGTATAAGACAAGATTTCTCTCTATTTTCCCTCGCAGATTTGCCAAATGCTGTTTGCTCCAGTCTTCTGAAGTGTGCTTGGTTCGCATATAGTTCACTATCGAGCGAATGTGATGTTTCACACTAAGCTTTCCATTCAAATCACCATTTATTCACTACATTAGACACAGCGGCCACTTTATTAAAAACACCCTCATTCCACCTCCAATCACTGGCCTCTTAGTTCAATCACCCACTCCCCCCTCCCCCCCACTTCTACTTCCACACACTGGTCACTTTATTAGAAACACCCCCCTTCTACTTCCACTCACTGGTCACTTTATTAGAAACACCCCCCTTCTACTTCCACTCACTGGCCACTTTATTAGAAACACCCCCCTTCTACTTCCACACACTGGTCACTTTATTAGAAACACCCCCCTTCTACTTCCACTCACTGGTCACTTTATTAGAAACACCCCCCTTCTACTTCCACTCACTGGCCACTTTATTAGAAACACCCCCCTTCTACTTCCACTCACTGGCCACTTTATTAGAAACACCCCCCTTCTACTACCACTCACTGGCCACTTTATTAGAAACACCCCCCTTCTACTTCCACTCACTGGCCACTTTATTAGAAACACCCCCCTCTACTTCCACACACTGGTCACTTTATTAGAAACACCCCCCTTCTACTTCCACTCACTGGTCACTTTATTAGAAACACCCCCCTTCTACTTCCACTCACTGGTCACTTTATTAGAAACACCCCCCTTCTACTACCACTCACTGGCCACTTTATTAGAAACACCCCCCTTCTACTTCCACTCACTGGTCACTTTATTAGAAACACCCCCCTTCTACTTCCACTCACTGGTCACTTTATTAGAAACACCCCCCTCTACTTCCACTCACTGGCCACTTTATTAGAAACACCCCCCTCTACTTCCACTCACTGGCCACTTTATTAGAAACACCCCACTTCTACCTCCACTCACTGGCCACTTTATTAGAAACACCCCCCTTCTACTTCCACTCACTGGCCACTTTATTAGAAACACCCCCCTTCTACTAAATCAAATCAAATCAAATCAAATTTATTTATATAGCGCTTTTCACAACTGATGTTGTCACAAAGCAGCTTCACAGAATTCCAGTAAGACAAGATTTGACATGAAATGTAAAGACAAATGTAAAACCCTCAAGTGAGCAAGCCAGGGGCGACAGTGGCAAGGAAAAACTCCCCCAGCTGAGGAAGAAACCTTGGGAGGAACCAAGGCTCACAAGGGGTGACCCATCCTCCTCTGGTCAATCTACTGGTGATGATAGTTAGTAGTCCATGAGAACTTCAGTGTAGGGACAGCTTCAAGGCACTTGGTGGTTGCTGGAGCGTGGGCAGCTGGTCTGAAGCGTGGAGGAGGATCTCGACAGTCATCCATCAGTGTCCAGACAGACAGGTGGGCAGTCGTTTACTCGGAAAGATGTAAAGGGATGGAATTAGTTTTGAACTGTTTTGTGTTTGTAAAGTAGAAAATATGAAAATTTCCAGAGTGTGGCTAATGACTCCGGCAGATCTGACTATGACAGCATTAACTAAAAGGAGAGAACCAGAAGGACACACAGACACGGGAGCATCCTGAAACACTGGCATCCCTCCGCTCCACCGTCAACAAACCTGAGTGATCGCGAGAAGCGGCGGGACGACAGCACCAGCGTCTCAGTATACTATAATTCCCTGTGTCCATGGACCCCCCGGCTCTGCCGCCTTTATCTATGGGGGAGCATTAGCTACCAAATGATAAACTAAACAAATGAGTTTTTAGCCTACATTTGAAGATTGCGACTGTGTCTGAGTCCCGAACATTTTTTGGAAGATCATTCCAGAGTTGGGGGGCTTTATAAGAAAAGGCTCTTCCCCCAGCTGAGGCCTTCTGAATTCTGGGAACATTTAAAAATCCAGTATTCTGTGATCTGAGTGAACGTGGAGGCTACCACTCACTGGCCACTTTATTAGAAACACCCCCCTCTACTTCCACTCACTGGCCACTTTATTAGAAACACCCCCTTCTACTTCCACTCACTGGCCACTTTATTAGAAACACCCCCCTCTACTTCCACTCACTGGCCACTTTATTAGAAACACCCCCCTTCTACTACCACTCACTGGCCACTTTATTAGAAACACCCCCCTTCTACTACCACTCACTGGCCACTTTATTAGAAACACCCCCCTTCTACTTCCACTCACTGGTCACTTTATTAGAAACACCCCCCTTCTACTTCCACTCACTGGTCACTTTATTAGAAACACCCCCTTCTACTTCCACTCACTGGCCACTTTATTAGAAACAACCCCCTCTACTTCCACTCACTGGCCACTTTATTAGAAACACCCCCTTCTACTTCCACTCACTGGCCACTTTATTAGAAACACCCCCCTTCTACTTCCACTCACTGGCCACTTTATTAGAAACACCCCCCTTCTACTTCCACTCACTGGTCACTTTATTAGAAACACCCCACTTCTACTTCCACTCACTGGCCACTTTATTAGAAACACCCCCCTTCTACTTCCACTCACTGGTCACTTTATTAGAAACACCCCCTTCTACTTCCACTCACTGGCCACTTTATTAGAAACACCCCCCTTCTACTACCACTCACTGGTCACTTTATTAGAAACACCCCCTTCTACTTCCACTCACTGGTCACTTTATTAGAAACACCCCCCTTCTACTTCCACACACTGGTCACTTTATTAGAAACACCCCCCTTCTACTTCCACTCACTGGTCACTTTATTAGAAACACCCCCTTCTACTTCCACTCACTGGTCACTTTATTAGAAACACCCCCTTCTACTTCCACTCACTGGCCACTTTATTAGAAACACCCCCCTTCTACTTCAACACACTGGTCACTTTATTAGAAACACCCCCTTCTACTTCCACTCACTGGTCACTTTATTAGAAACACCCCCCTTCTACTTCCACACACTGGTCACTTTATTAGAAACACCCCCCTTCTACTTCCACTCACTGGTCACTTTATTAGAAACACCCCCTTCTACTTCCACACACTGGTCACTTTATTAGAAACACCCCCCCTTCTACTTCCACACACTGGTCACTTTATTAGAAACACCCCCCTTCTACTTCCACTCACTGGTCACTTTATTACATTTTATTATTATACTTTATTATTATTACATGGCATTTTGATTCTAGAGCCATTACATTTTTACCTTTCACCATCTGTGTATGTTTCTTTCTGTAACTCTGTGTTCCTGACTTTCTTTTTCATATAGTCTTCACTCGCTCCCCCCTTTTTCTCTTCTCTCTCGCTCTCTCTTTCTGTTGGATGTAAACACATCACAATAAACTTCAAGATTCATTTAAAAATCTGATGAAAAATCATTCCTTTGTTATGTTTCTCCACAGTTTTAAGTTCTTTCTCTGCCCTGGTTTAGTTCTGTCTTTGGTCTCGTTTTGGTTTCTTTATTGTTTACCCTTTCTCCTTCATTCTGATTGGTGATTTTCTCCTTGGTTTTCCTCTAGTTCAGTGTTTTAGTTTAGTGTCTGTCTCTCTCCAGTGTTATGTCTCCTGCTTTAGTGGTTTAGTTTTTGTCCTTTTTCAATAAAGAGTCTTCTCTGAACATACCTCCGCTACTTTGTCACTCGCACCGTGGCGTGACGGTGGAAAACATCCATTGGCAGTGTTTCAGTGTCACCTTTCACAGCTCAAAGAACTTAACTAGATGTGAGAACACAACTGCAGCAGGGAACGTGTAAGAGCACGGGATAGAAAAGAAGTAAAGGGGTGATAAAAGGAAATTAGTGGCTATTATAATAAAGAAATATATAGTGGAATGTAATAACGGGAACCGGCAAAAAGAGACTGAGAAATGGTCGTCGTCTCATAGGTAGAGTCCGGGTTAGACTTCAGACGGCAGATCTTTCTGGGCCCCTGGACTGGGGCTAGATTTGTGTAAATCTGATTCTTTCGCTGAACTCTGGCTTTAACGCAGTCCGTGGTGTGATGTGAGGACAGAGACTGAGGCGACGGTGTCAGCTCCATCAGAAAGATTACAGCGAATAGATGATGAGGCGACTGAGGCTTTCAGGTTCTCGTTTTTTCGTTTTTTTTTTTCCTCTCCCTCCTCTGTGCCTCTGGCAGGTGGTTACACCCCTCTGTCCCCACATGTCCTCCGCAGTGGCTTTTAAAGTGCTTTAAACACCAGAAAGCCCATTACACTGCCCACTCTGTCTCTCTCCGCTTTCAAAAGTCGGAGAGAACAAATCATTTGCATTGCTTTTATTGGTTTAATGTGTTTTTAATTGCAGTTTGATTACCAGCAAATACTCTCTTTTAAATAGTTTTTCATTTACAAATAAATGAATAAACAAATAGGTTCCTCACCAGAAACATCGATTACAGCAAGCACTGGGCCTGTGGGACTGTTTGTGCTTGGGTTTGAGGGCTGCGTTTTGTCCAGAGCATATGTTAAGTGTATATTTTGGAGGGTTAGCTCTTACATATACACACTACACGTCAACAATAGGAACATAGTCTTGAACCATACAATCCAACTAACTCTCGACATTAAGCCACAGACCTTAGGCTCGTGTGCGGCTGCTCCACGGTGTTCCCACTTGTTCTGCCAAATCAGCTCAGTCCTGAAAGTGTGCTGTGGTACCAAGCACCAAGCCTTAGCCCCAGATCCTTAAAAGAAACTCTAGATAATATTTAAGGATTGTTGCTCCTGGGTGTATTTTATTTTTACAGCACTGTGCTGAAATGAAGGCGAAGTAGGAGCGAAGCGGGGGTTGGGGGGTTCCAACCCTCCTCCAAAATATAGATGTAGTGCAGTTTCTACAGTGCTGAGCCTGCAGTAGCAACAACAGAGACCCTATACTCCCTATTACTGAAACATCACGATATCTGTGAGTTTAAGGTAAAAATACCACCAAAGTGTCCCTTTAGGTTCTGACAAATGTGGACAGTGGCCTCCATGGATCAGACTCGTCTGGACTGAAATTTGAAGACCACGTCAACACCCTGAACTCTTTCATGTTACTCAAACTATTCCTGAAAAATAGCTGCTGTGTAGCAGGATGGATTAATTCATTCATTCATTATCTGTAAGCTCTTATCCAGTTCAGGGTCGCCGTGGGTCCAGAGCCTACCTGGAATCATTGGGCGCAAGGTGGCAACACACCCTGGTAGGAGCGCCAGTCCTTCACAGGGCAACACACACTCACCTACGGACACTTTTGGGTCGCCAATCCACCTACCAACGTGTGTTTTTGGACTGTGGGAGGAAACCGGAGCACCCGGAGGAAACCCATGCAGACACAGGGAGAACACACCACACTCCTCACAGACAGTCACCCGGAGGAAACCCACGCAGACACAGGGAGAACACACCACACTCCTCACAGACAGTCACCCGGTGGAAACCCACACAGACACAGGGAGAACACACCACACTCCTCACAGAAAGTCACCCGGAGGAAACCCACACAGACACAGGGAGAACACACCAAACTCCTCACAGACAGTCACCCGGAGCGGGAATCAAACCCACAACCTCCAGGTCCCTGGAGCTGTGTGACTGCGACACCTACATGTTGCACCACCGTGCCGCCCAGGATGGATTAATGAATAATGAATATCTGCAACAATGGTCAGGTGTCATCCATATGCCTACGATGCACTGTGTTTTCTGACCCCTGGAGGCTACATTTTTAGAAGTGTATGCTACAGTAGCTTGTCTGTGGGACTGGGCTGTACAGCCTGGCCTTCACTCCTGATGCACTTTTGCCCCTCAGTTCTTATTAGAGTTGCTCATGTCCTTATTCCAGGCTCGTTTTCCTTTATTCCGACATGTGTCACCGTCATGAACTGAGTGTTTACTTGATGCCTGTATACTTCCCCCTGTGACCGGGGCTATTGTAATAAGATGTTAATCAATGTTATTAACTTCACTGTTCAGTGGTTGTATTGTTGTGGCTGATTGGTCCATATAACAAGACACACACTGTATATTTGAATAGCGCCAGGGAGTGTCCTGTGGCTCTGAAGGAGAGAGAGAGAGAAAGAGTGAGGAGAGAGAGTATTACAGAGAGTTGAGGATATATATGGGTTTTTCTCGTGTGCACCACTGCTGAGAGGCATCCGAGAGATTTCTTTCTCTCTTTGCCTTTGATTCTCTCTCTCTCTCTCTCTCTCTCTCTCTCTCTAGGAGGTTGATTTTGGTGAGATGAACAGACTGAGAGTATATTGGAGGTGAAGTGGGAGCTCTTCAGGAAGCTTAAACGTGGAGGAACGGTGAGGTGTTAAAGCTCCTTCACTCGTTTGCTCTCCGTCTCTCCACAGATGATGGGAGGATGGGAGGACGGAGGGATGAAGGAGGCTGCTGTTATTGGCAATAAGAACAAAACACAGCTGAGAGAATGGCTCTCTCCTCTCAGGATGGAATCTAAAGCTAAATGTGTTCTTGTGTGAGGGGAGAAAGAAAGAGTGAAAGAAAACACTGATCAAAACAGTGATTCACTGCATAGGTCCATAACTCTAAAGACCCTACTGTAGATAATAGATAACAGAAGCTAAAGGCTCCCTAGTTAGCACAGTGTTAGCATAAACACTCTCAATCAGTTCCAGTTTACCGGTTCTTAACCCATCTCCATGTTCTACACGTCCTGAAATGCTCCTTATCTCTCTCTCGCTTTCTGGATGATGATGATGAAGATGATGATGATGATGAGGGTTATAAACATCTTGATGAGATCATTGTGTCACACCATCAGTCTTCACACTCCTCTAGCCCACACTGGATGATACAGGTGCGTCTCCATAAATGAGAATATCATCAAAAACTTTAGGGTTTTCATTGGCTGTGAGCCATAATCATCAACATTAAGTGGAAAAAAAATGTTTGAAATAGATCACTGTTTGTAATGAATCTAAATTAAAAATGAGTTTCACTTTTCACAATTAAACTTTTTGATGATATTCTAATTTATTGATCTTTGGACGATATGGAGCTAAATTCACAAAAAAATGGGTTTCTACAAACTTTAGGATGTAGAGTGCATTCACTTCACTCAGACACAGTACTGACGCTCGTACTTAAGTATTTACAAATCATGGTAAGTAACTATGTGTTGGTGCTGTGTGTAGTGTGATGGTGTGTGTGTGTCGTTGCAGTGTGTAGGGTGATGGTGTGTGTTGGTGCTGTGTGTAGTTTGATGGTGTGTGTGTGTAGGGTGATGGTGTGTGTTGCTGTTTGTAGTGTAATGGTGTGCGTTGATGCTGTATGTAGGTTGATGGTGTGTGTGTGTGTGTTGGTGCTGTGTGTAGTTTGATGGTGTGTGTGGGTGCTGTGTGTAGCGTGATGGTGTGTGTGTGTGTGTTGGTGCTGTGTGTAGCGTGATGGTGTGTGTGTGTGTGTTGGTGCTGTGTGTAGTGTAATGGCGAGTGTGTGTCGGTGCTGTGTGTAGTGTAATGGTGTGTGTGTGTAGTGTGATGGTGAGTGTGTGTCGGTGCTGTGTGTAGTGTGATAGCGAGTGTGTGTCGGTGCTCTGTGTGTGTGTGTGTGTGTGTGTTGGTGCTATGTTTAGTGTGATTGTGTGTGTGTGTGTGTGTTGGTGCTATATTTAGTGTGATGGTGTATGTGTGTAGTGTGATGGTGTGTGTGTCGGTGCTGTGTGTAGGGTGATGGTGTGTGTGTGTCGGTGCTCTGTGTGTGTTGGTGCTGTGTGTAGTGTGATGGTGTGTGTGTGTGTGTTGGTGCTATGTTTAGTGTGATGGTGTGTGTGTCGGTGCTGTGTGTCGGTGCTCTGTGTGTGTTTGTGTTGGTGCTGTGTGTAGTGTGATGGTGTGTGTGTGTTGGTGCTGTGTGTGTGTGTCTGTGCTGTGTGTATGTGTGTGTCTGTGGACAGACTGTGGCTGTGGGTCACTAGTGGACAGCAGGGTGTTATTATATCTCTAGCGTAAAAGACCATTCTAATCGTAAGCCTATGTTTAGAAAAACTGTAAAGTACAGTGTCCTCTACCAGCCAAAGACACCTGGAAACCAGAGGAAACTCTAGCAGGGAGAACTGTGGCAGTCCCAAATACACAACTGTATCAGAAGAGACAGGAGACTCACAAGGCAGATGACATCTTCAAGAGCAGCTTAAGTAAGAGTCTCAGTTTCGGTGCAGAAGAGTAGAGCTGGAGCTGGAGCTTTGACAGGTGGAGTGTCAGTAAAAAAAGCCAATGAAAAGATCACACGAAATAAGAATAAAGTTCTTGGCTGGACCACGCAGAACCTCTTATTCAACCCAGTGCAGTTTTATTTATAGAGCACACAGCTTTTCACAGCTGGTGTTGTCACTGAGCGGCTTTACAGAATCCTCAGACTTAGGCCCCAAAAGGCCAGGGGCAACACGGTCAGGAAACCCCCCTCAGAACAAGAGGAAGACCCCTTCAGAGCAGCCATAACTCAAAGGGGGAGACCGTCCTGTTTGGGTCAACACTGGAGCAAATCAATAGAAGTAATATACATGAATAATCAAAGTCATGTGTCAGTCATCAACGTAAAACTATAACAGGGAAATTAATCTGTATTTTAAAAAGAACATGATCAAAAACAGCCCCATAAGAAGCCCAGCCAACAAGGACACTGTGTAGCGCCACCTGAGGTATAATATTACAGTTTTCTACTCTGTTGAACGTTTTCATGGGAGGGGGGAAAACTTTTCAAGATGTGTGGTGACCATGGTGGCCATTTTGAAGTCGGCCATTTTGGATCCAACTATTGTTTTTTTCAATGGGAAGAGGGTCATGTGACACATCAAACTTATTGGGAATTTCACAAGAAAAACAATGGTTGGTTTTAACATAACTTTATTCTTTCATGAGTTATTTACTAGTTTCTGACCACTTGTGTTCAAAATGTGTTCAAAGTGCTGCCCATTGTGTTGGATTGTCAATGCAACCCTCTTCTCCCACTCTTCACACACTGATAGCAACACTGCCTCACAGACAGTCACCCGGAGGAAACCCACGCAGACACAGGGAGAAAACACCACACTCCTCACAGACAGTCACCCAGAGTAAACCCACGCAGACACAGAGAGAACACACCACACTCCTCACAGACAGTCACCCGGAGGAAACCCACGCAGACACAGGGAGAACACACCACACTCCTCACAGACAGTCACCCGGAGGAAACCCACGCAGACACAGGGAGAACACACCACACTCCTCACAGGCAGTCACCCGGAGAAAACCCACGCAGACACAGGGAGAACACACCAAACTCTTCACAGACAGTCACCGGAGCGGGAATCGAACCCACAACCTCTAGGACCCTGGGGCCACCGTGCCGCCCATTAAAAGAAAAACAATAAAATGAAAAAGAATAAGAAGGAAAATGAGACATTTTGGCCAAATGTATATTTAGCATGTGTAATAAAGGCATGGAATACAGTATCAGGCTCAAGCAGTTCTAGTCACACTAATCACACAGTTGCGTGGATAGAGTTCCTGAGTCTCGTCATTCTTGATTTCACACTCCTGTAGTGTCTCCCCGATGGTAGGGGTGTGAAGAGGCTGTGCTGGCAGTGGGCTGTGATATTAATGATGCTGTGCGCTCCTCTGATCACCTCCAGTTATCAGTCCAATGACTCCAGTATCATCAGCAAACTTGACTTATGTGAAGAGAGTGTAGAGCGCGGGACTCGGCGCACATCCTGGTCATTTCCACTCCTGGGTAAAGGACAGTGTTTTCTGATGGAGAATAAGAGAGAGGATGGTCCGATTTAAAACAGTGACCTTGAATGATCTTGACTCATAATAGCAGCTCAGCATCAATATTAGATCATAGGACAGGTGGAGTCACCACCATTAGTCTCTGAGTCTCCAGCTCTCTCCTGGCCGTCAGAATGATGAAAACACTGGCCTCTTGTGTGTGTGAGTGAGAGAGAGAGAGAGAGAGAGAGACTCACCCTTCCACATTAACCTCAATAAAAGGCTGATGGACAGCTGTCAGAACAAGCCACTGAGCAGAATGAGGAGAGCAAGAAGAATGGATGGAGAAGGATGAAATATGAAACAGAAAGTGACAGAAAAAAAAGAAAGAGAGAGGGGGGGACTGAAACAGACAGAAAAGAGACAGAGGTGAGCTGTAGCGAATGACAGAATGAAACAGTGAAGTTAAAGACTGAAAGAGTGAGAGAGACTAAGAGAAAAAGTGTGTGAAAGAGAGGCAGAAAGACTGAGCTGAAAGAGGAAATAGCGGTGGCAGGAGATGAAAGGATGCAAGTAAAAGAGTGAAGACAGAAAAGGAGGGAGGGGGGGTGCTGACACAGCTGTGTGATTCATTAAGCTGCAGAGGATGACGAGGATCAAAAGATCCAGTCAAATGGATGAGTAACGAGTCCGATCACAGCGAGTCAGACGAGTGTCCGTGGGCTTGAGCGAGGTCAGAAAAGGAATTTGTGAATGTGTTTGTCAAATAATGATTTTCTAGTTTAAGAGCATTATTATATTTCCCAGCCATTTTTTTTTAAACAATGCAAGTAAATAATGCAAAATGGCAACCATCTTTTTACCTCCTTGAAAACATTTCCATGTTTTAACCAATCACATTCATCCCTGCCTTTTGGCTGGTGACCAGTTATGATCCTTCTGCCTTGAAGGCAGCTCCGCCTCCAGAACCATTCTGTGTAGTGATATTGCGCATGAGCCCAGGTACCAGGGACCAAAAAGTGAGTAGAGCCGAGTAGAGTAGGTAATATCTACAGGGTGGGCCATTTATATGAATACACCTTAATAAAATTGGAATGGTAGGTAATATTAACTTCCTGCCTTTTTGAAGTCGGCCATTTTGGATCCAACTTTTGTTTTTTCAACAAAAGTGTGTTCTCCCCGTGTCTGTGTGGGTTTCCTCCGGGTGACTGTCTGTGAGGAGTGTTATGTGTTCTCCCTGTGTCTGTGTGGGTTTCCTCCGGGTGACTGTCTGTGAGGAGTGTGATGTGTTCTCCGTGTGTGATGTGTTTGGTTTCCTCCCACAGTCGTTGGTAGGTTGATTGGCGACTCAAAAGTGTCCGTAGGTGTGAGTGTGTGTGTCTGTGTCACCCTGTGAAAGACAGGCGCCCCCTCCAGGGTGTATTCCCGCCTTACGCCCAATGATTCCAGGTAGACTCTGGACCCACCGCGACCCTGAACTGGATAAGGGTTACAGATAATGAATGGATGAGTGTTCAGTGTAACTGTGGTTTACTGCACACACAACAATAAAATCCTTGAATCTTTGAATGCAGGAGGCATGTTGGCAGAAGTTGCCGTTATTGGAGGTCACCAACACTCATGATCACAACAGGCAGACTGGTACAAACTTATCAAAGTCTTAAAAATATAGCAATGATTTTATCATCACAGACACTGTTCTAAAGAGAGCTCTGGAACAATTTGGTTTCCACAGTGTTTTTTTTTTCTCCATGTCTCTATGTGCAGTGAGCTAACTGAATGCAATAGAAGATACATTGGTATTGCCTTCAAATCTCACTAAACAGTTGCATTTCTAGGCTGTAGCCTGAGAATCCTTCGCACTGGAACAGCATTCTGTGACATGACAGATGAGAAATAGCACCCAGCTTGTCTGCAGCCTGTGCTTTGGAGCGCAGAATGAGTGGATATGAATATAGGTGCATGTGTGGGCATAAATGGGTGGTGCCAAGGAAGATCCAGAGCAAGACTGAGCTATTCTCCAAGTGGAATAGTCCAAGTCCAAGGACGAGGTGGAACAACAACCTATAATTCGCTTGCTTTTAGCAAGGCCAGGCAAGTTTAAGACACAGAACTAATCATCTAACATCAGTACCAAGCCTCAAGCTCTTGTGGCTTCCATAAAATCCTCACAACAAAGTTCTAATACCTACCGTCCTGTGCAAATAAGTGGTTCTAGTGAATTTTAGTTCATACAGCTTGGCTTGATCTCTGGTGAAAACACAGAGAGAACTGTAACTCCGGGAGTCCAAGATCTCATTTGTTGTCCCTGTCACAGGTTGGGCATGATGGCTTTCCCGCTTCCACATCAAGCACTGTCATAGCCAATGGAGGAATCTTTCTAAGGGCATAACAGGTGTGGACTCTATGCACTCCCCTCCAAATGTCTTGAGCTCCAGTTGCACAGTTGTAGCAGCAGTTTGAAAAGATTCACATGGTTCACATGTCTTGGAGGAAGCATGCGCTCCTCACCCTTTGCAGATTTATCGTGTGATTGAGGAAGCCTTAAAATATGGCTGGAACTGGTCTTGATCAAATTGTTTACGGTGGGAGTAGGTAGAAATAAAACAACTGAACCAAGACAAAATAGTAAATTATGAACTGCACACAGTTTAAAGGAGATATCACAGGGAGAACACAGCACATTCCTCACAGACAGTCACCCGGAGGAAACCCACGCAGACACAGAGAGAACACACCACACTCCTCACAGACAGTCACCTGGAGGAAACCCACGCAGACACAGGGAGAACACACCACACTCCTCACAGACAGTCTCCTGGAGGAAACCCACGCAGACACAGGGAGAACACACCACACTCCTCACAGACAGTCACCCAGAGGAAACCCACGCAGACACAGGGAGAACACACCACACTCCTCACAGACAGTCAACCGGAGGAAACCCACGCAGACACAGGGAGAACACACCACACTCCTCACAGACAGTCAACCGGAGGAAACCATACGAGATATCACCAGCTGTATTCTTGCCACTTTCAGTCCCTTTCAGAATGAGCTCTTTAAAGGCTATGTCACTTTTATGCAAATAAGATGTTGCTGGCCACGCCCACCCAGCCCATGCATTTGTCTGATTCTGTAACAGCTTCAGTCCTTAAGGTGGAATAGAAGGAAACTGGAGCACCCAGAGGAAACCAACACAGACACCACACCAAAATCCCAACAGACGGTCATTAAGAGCGAGACTTGAACCGACAACCTCCAGGTCCCTGGAGCCACCATGTCGCCCAGAACTCAACTTAGCACTTGGAAATAAATACGTCACTTTTTTAAGGTGGTATGAAACATTAAGCAACTTTTAAACTCTTCTGGTGTGTTTGGGGAAGTTTAAATGAATACTAGACCATATAAAAACATCAGTTTATGTTCAGTTTTCTGCTTCCAAGTTTGCTTCATGACACTGTGGCACTGCAAGGCTTTTAAGGTGGTGAAGAGCAGCTGTGCAGTGCACGCCACCTCTAAATATATTCCCGTGGCTATGTACGTAGACTATTATTTATTAACAATCCAGAACAGCCACAGGTTTACCTCACTGCTGTTCCTTCAGCTCAGACTCATAGTCTTTTTTTCTACTTTGAATGATAGTTTCTCTTCATCTTCTGATGATACACAAACTCTCCCTAACTTGAGACAGGGGCCTTAGTTAATTTGCGGGTCCGTACGCAACGTGAGTCATGAGTGTATAGGGTGGTCTAGCTCTGCCTGCACAAACACCTTCAAGAATGCCAGGGTAGATCTTTGCAAATTTCCCTAATGTGATGTCACAACAAGGGAGCCATACAAACGGCTCGTAGAAACGTATGATTCCTGATACCAAATTCAGATGGAGTTTTTTTTTCATGCTTGGAGTGTTTATAGAAGCAGTAGAGACCCAAGTGGAAATATGAAAGCGAGTCTTGCATATGTCCACTTTAAGTTTGGATTTCGTTTGGCAGTAAGACCTTCCTACAAGCAATGCTGAAGTGGGGATGAAGACTAGCCGGAGTGAGTTTGACCCTCACAGGAAAACACCCATATGTTTCCTGCTCGTTAGGCTCAGGGAGACGATAATGAGCAGAATAATCTGATCTGACGTTGGTACTGAGCCTCTGTGGAGAATCTAGACTGTGGATTGAGGCAGTGTTGAGGCATTATTGCAGGTCTATTAGGGCTGAGTTTGCACTGCAAAAAAAATGATCACTCAGCAAGTGAAATCATTTTAAGTGTAGTCGGTATACCCGATTCTACTCATAGACCACATTTCATGGTGTCAGAAAGAAAGGGTATGGTACATATAATGTGTTTTATGCATTAAATTCAAACAAATCATTATATTTATCTTTTAAAACAGAGCTTAAAAGTGGGGCGGCATTGAGGAGTGTGGTGTGTTCTCCCTGTGTCTGCGTGGGTTTCCTCCGGGTGACTGTCTGTGAGGAGTGGTGTGTTCTCCCCGTGTCTGCGTGGGTTTCCTCCGGGTGACTGTCTGTGAGGAGTGTGGTGTGTTCTCCCTGTGTCTGCGTGGGTTTCCTCCGGGTGACTGTCTGTGAGGAGTGTGGTGTGTTCTCCCTGTGTCTGCGTGGGTTTCCTCCGGGTGACTGTCTGTGAGGAGTGTGGTGTGTTCTCCCTGTGTCTGCGTGGGTTTCCTCCAGGTGACTGTCTATGAGGAGTGTGGTGTGTTCTCTCTGTGTCCGCATGGGTTTCCTCCCATGGTCCAAGAACACACGTTGGTAGGTGGATTAGCGACTCAAAAGTGTCACCCTGGGAAGGACTGGCGCCCCCTGCAGGGTGTGTTCCTGCCTTGTACTTCATGTAATCATATTAAGTTAATGATATTATGAGATTATTACAACGTATTTGAAAACTGTTCCCTAATTCCTTAGGCAAATATTTTTTTAGTTATAACTGGTATATTTTTAGAACATTGTACTAAATAAGATAAGCCTTTAAGTTTAAAATATTCACATCCACAGCTTTACTAACATCCTCAGGAAAGGTACAGTGATAAAAGCCACTCCAGCTGGGTGAGAGTGAGCTGTGGATAATCAGCCTTAATAGATACAATTATCTGCTCGAGGGTAGTACACCTGATACGAGGGTATACACTGTGTATCCAGTAGGAAATCAGCAATGACTTAATTCACCATATAATCTCCAAAATGCCTTAAACCAGGTGTTGCAAAAAGGTGGGAGGGGGCTGTGCTGTGATACTGTGGGGTGGGGGGTGGGGGGGGGTCTTGGACACTACAAGGCAAATGAATGAGACCTACCTGAACCATACCCAGCTCTAGACAAGTCTGAGGCTTTTGTATGGTTAGGAAAGTAGCTGAGAAGACAAACAGCAGTAGAATAACATTAATTACGTTAGATGAACTATTGATAGTATAAACAGGCTGGTCTTACCCTGGTTTATCACTCTCTCTTTTTCTTTAGCATTCCTACAGTGTTTTGCCCACCCTCTCCCCTCCTCCTCTCACATTATTTTTTACTCCTCTTGGTGTTGTCCCTGCAGCTTTTAATAATGCAGGCCCTGCCGTTGTCAGTAAGTTCATCTCTCCATCGCTTTGTCTGTTCTTCCATGAAATTAATGCAGTTTAAGCCTGGGTCTAATCAGCGGGAGTTTAAGGAGAAAATGCTGTGGTGACAAAATTGTCTGGGCCGCTGTACAGACCATCGCAGCACAGATGATGGCCCTGCAGCCATTAGAGGTAACCTGCTGAACCTCTGAAACATCCAGGCCATTAGGTGTATAATGTTTATAATAATTATAATTATATTACAGTTATGCATTAGTTCAAAATTATATTTAAGAAAAATCATAGTCAGTGCGGATGGGGAAGTGGAGATTTGTGATGTGTTTATTAAGAAATGAGGTGTGTATATTTTGTATTCTAGGCAACAACAAACAATCAAACAAACAATCAAATGTAACCAAAAAATATAGTCACTATTTGCTGTGAGAAAAGTCGTAGTGCCTATAAATTGTTTGAATTTAATTTAACTGGAGACTTTTACTTTTTCCATTGGCGGGTCATTTTAGATGAAATAATCTGGTAAAACTTTACTCGAGGCACTGTTTAGAGGGTGACTGGGCACTTACTGTAGCATACAGTTTCATGCATGTTCTCACTGGCCCTTAACGGCATAGTTTTCGTGCTAAAAACCAGTCTGATGTGTTTTTATGGATCCCCAGTGTCTGTAAATGAGTGAAAGACAGACGGGCTTAGCCTGCTATGCTAGGCTTTCTCTCTCTCTCTCTCTCTCTCTCTCTCTGCTCACATCTGGAGTATGTTTAGACAACAAAGAGAATTCCAAACATTGAAAATCATGAACCGACATGAGGATATTGCTCTATTCCTGCTCCATAGGTGATCAATACTGACTTATTTATGCTTTTTCTGATCACTTAGAAACAGAATGTAATAAACCAGAGAGGACAGCACTTAGCCACAATGGTAGACGTTACGGGTTTACCTTTAAATAAACTGGGTTCCATTTAGTGTTCTCCCCATGTCTGCGTGGGTTTCCTCCGGGTGACTGTCTGTGAGGAGTCGATGTGTTCTCTCTGTGTCTGCGTGGGTTTCCTCCGGGTGACTGTCTGTGAGGAGTGTGGTGTGTTCTCCCTGTGTCTGCGTTGGTTTCCTCCGGGTGACTGTCTGTGACAAGTGTGGTGTGTTCTCTCTGTGTCTGCGTGGGTTTCCTCCGGGTGACTGTCTGTGAGGAGTGTGGTGTGTTCTCCCTGTGTCTGCGTGGGTTTCCTCCAGGTGACTGTCTGTGACAAGTGTGGTGTGTTCTCCCTGTGTCTGCGTGGGTTTCCTCCGGGTGACTGTCTGTGACAAGTGTGGTGTGTTCTCCCTGTGTCTGCGTGGGTTTCCTCCGGGTGACTGTCTGTGAGGAGTGTGGTGTGTTCTCCCTGTGTCTGCGTGGGTTTCCTCCGGGTGACTGTCTGTGAGGAGTGTGGTGTGTTCTCCCTGTGTCTGCGTGGGTTTCCTCCGGGTGACTGTCTGTGAGGAGTGTGGTGTGTTCTCCCTGTGTCTGCGTGGGTTTCCTCCGGGTGACTGTCTGTGACAAGTGTGGTGTGTTCTCCCTGTCTCTTCGTGGGTTTCCTCCGGGTGACTGTCTGTGAGGAGTGTGGTGTGTTCTCCCTGTGTCTGCGTGGGTTTCCTCCGGGTGACTGTCTGTGAGGAGTGTGGTGTGTTCTCCCTGTGTCTGCGTGGGTTTCCTCCGGGTGACTGTCTGTGACAAGTGTGGTGTGTTCTCCCTGTCTCTTCGTGGGTTTCCTCCGGGTGACTGTCTGTGAGGAGTGTGGTGTGTTCTCCCTGTGTCTGCGTGGGTTTCCTCCGGGTGACTGTCTGTGAGGAGTGTGGTGTGTTCTCCCTGTGTCTGCGTGGGTTTCCTCTGGGTGACTGTCTGTGAGGAGTGTGGTGTGTTCTCCCTGTGTCTGCGTGGGTTTCCTCCGGGTGACTGTCTGTGAGGAGTGTGGTGTGTTCTCCCTGTGTCTGCGTGGGTTTCCTCCGGGTGACTGTCTGTGAGGAGTGTGGTGTGTTCTCCCTGTGTCTGCGTGGGTTTCCTCCGGGTGACTGTCTGTGAGGAGTGTGGTGTGTTCTCCCTGTGTCTGCGTGGGTTTCCTCCGGGTGACTGTCTGTGACAAGTGTGGTGTGTTCTCCCTGTCTCTTCGTGGGTTTCCTCCGGGTGACTGTCTGTGAGGAGTGTGGTGCGTTCTCCCTGTGTCTGCGTGGGTTTCCTCCGGGTGACTGTCTGTGAGGAGTGTGGTGTGTTCTCCCTGTGTCTGCGTGGGTTTCCTCCGGGTGACTGTCTGTGACAAGTGTGGTGTGTTCTCCCTGTCTCTTCGTGGGTTTCCTCCGGGTGACTGTCTGTGAGGAGTGTGGTGTGTTCTCCCTGTGTCTGCGTGGGTTTCCTCCGGGTGACTGTCTGTGAGGAATGTGGTGTGTTCTCCCTGTGTCTGCGTGGGTTTCCTCCGGGTGACTGTCTGTGAGGAGTGTGGTGTGTTCTCCCTGTGTCTGTGTGGGTTTCCTCCGGGTGACTGTCTGTGACAAGTGTGGTGTGTTCTCCCTGTGTCTGCGTGGGTTTCCTCCGGGTGACTGTCTGTGAGGAGTGTGGTGTGTTATCCCTGTGTCTGCGTGGGTTTCCTCCGGGTGACTGTCTGTGAGGAGTGTGGTGTGTTCTCCCTGTGTCTGCGTGGGTTTCCTCCGGGTGACTGTCTGTGAGGGGTTGGTGTGTTCTCCCTGTGTCTGCGCGGGTTTCCTCCGGGTGACTGTCTGTGACAAGTGTGGTGTGTTCTCCCTGTGTCTGCGTGGGTTTCCTCCGGGTGACTGTCTGTGAGGAGTGTGGTGTGTTCTCCCTGTGTCTGCGTGGGTTTCCTCCGGGTGACTGTCTGTGAGGAGTGTGGTGTGTTCTCCCTGTGTCTGCATGGGTTTCCTCCGGGTGAGTGTCTGTGAGGAGTGTGGTGTGTTCTCCCTGTGTCTGTGTGGGTTTCCTCCGGGTGACTGTCTGTGAGGAGTGTGGTGTGTTGTCCCTGTGTCTGCGTGGGTTTCCTCCGGGTGCTCCGGATTCCTCCCACAGTCCTAAAACACATGTTGGTATACATAAGTACACATAAGTTTATTGGTGACTCAAAAGTGTCCGTAGGTGTGAGTGTGTGAGTGAATGTGTGTGTGTGTGTGTGTTGCCCTGTGAAGGACTGGCGCCCCCTTCAGGGTGTATTCCCGCCTTGCGCCCAATGAATCCAGGTAGGCTCTGGACCCACCGTGCCCCTGAACTGGATAAGCGTTACAGATAATGAATGGATGGATGGGTTCCATTTTTATAAATTCTCATTCAAATACCACAACACTGTAATGACACATTTATGCATGTTTGGTTTTCCACTACCTGTTTGACATGCTACTCCTTAAAGAAACATTTAGGGGCTAGTGAAAACATACACAGAGATGTCATTACAGTGTCATGGTATTTGAATTAGAATTAATAAAAATGTTATAAAGAGTAAAACGGAACTCTACTTTAATGGAACTTTACTTACCCTTATTTACCCTTTCTGTAATATTGCCCTGTACACTAACACCTTTCTGTAATATTCTACTGAGCTCTAAACCCATTAAAAAACACAAGTGTCTGGATTGTTTACAAAGGATAGAAACTCTAATTCACTCTGATTTAATCAGCCTTATGAGACTCAGTGTATATGGACAGAAGTGCTGTATTCACAGCCATGGTTCATGATCCTTGCATCTCACATAATGAGGGATTTAAGAGATAATTCCCAGATTAAAGTGATGAATTGCATTGTTGACACTGGACCATTTTCTGTTAGATCATTTGAATAGAGCCAGATACAGTTAGAACCAGCATTTTAATTCAGAATACTCTGTTCTTGACAAGTAACTTCTTTTTAAATGTAGCGAATATAGCTAATATTTCTCATTATGTAACTGTTGTTTAAATACTATGAGATTATTTGACCTATTCGTGGATGTTTTGTTTTTCTCTTCTTTAAAGTGATTTTGCCTAGAGAGCTAATATCTACATTGTGGGAAATGTACTAATACATAGAAAAACTGAAATAAATTCTTACAATATATGTGATAATATAAGATAATAGACTGTTAGTGATCTCTTTCAATCATGAGGTAGGATTGTTTTATTTTTACAATGTTTCATTTCTGGCTCATGCTTCAATCAATCCATAAATTTATTAAGAAATAGTCAAGTCATCTGAAGTGTAGTCACTATATCTAACATTTTTTCATTGCAAAATTGCTTGAGAAAACGTATTCCATCTGTTTCCAATTTTCAAAATCCAAAGGGGATTACACAAAGATTGAAAAACAAAAATACCCTGGATGAATACTGGAAAAGGAGTTGGCCCTGTATTTTCAGAACCTCTTTGGGGGTTTAAACACGGAATTTAATGGGACTTGACTGGACTCTGGACTTGGAAGTGTCCCACTGCTGACCTCTAGATGGCAGCGAAGGCAAGAAAACGTAGGAAAACTGGGAAAAGGAGGGAAAAAAATGACAATCACGTGTGTATTTGGCTTTCATTTTGTGGCCTGCACTGCATGGGTCAGTTGAACTCCTTATATCACTACTTACATAATTCACACATACAAAATGGGGGGTGTTTCCAGTAAAGTGGCCAGAGTGAACATACAAGGTAGGTGTTTCCCAGCAGCCAGCGTCTTACTACACTATTATACACTACTCTGTAGTGTCTTTTTCCTGAAGTCCTTTCAAATGTTTGGGGACATTAGCCCACTTTGGAGGAGGAGGTCGTCCTGATTAAAGTAATGGTATTTGACTCTCTCTCTGATTCTCTCAATCAGTCGTTCAGGTTTGGACCCCTCTTCCGGACTCGATCTTGGCGACTCTCTATCCTGAGTCGCTTCTCTCTCCTGTCCTTCCACCGATGTCACACTTCGTTCTCTCACTCGCCCTCATATAAGCCTCATATATTTTCTTCTTCACCCCTCTCTCTCTCTCTTAAATCAATCAGCCGCTCAAGTCTCAACCTGAACATGCCATGTCTCACACCTGTCTTTTAGTGAGATTTCTCTGAGAATTTCACGACAGCCTCAGCTGCATAGGTGAGGTCAGTTACTTCTGTTTGATAAGTTCGGACTCACAAAAACTACTCCCACTACTCCTGCTACTCCAGAGAACACAGTTCCATTGCTCTTCTAATTTACAGAGAGAGAGAGAGAGAAACAGAGAGAGAGATCTTGGTCCAGATGAGTAGGAATGCCTTTGTGAAATCACATCTGAAAGTTCTGGCCTTTAGCTTCAGTTGAATATAAATGAGGGCTGAGGTTGTTGCAGGACACACAGACTGCGGTTTCTCTCAGCACTTTCTCCTTCTCTTCGCATTTATTTCAGACCACAGGAATCAAAAAAAAAAAGAAAGAGTGAAGTAAAGCACTAAGTCAAACATTTTAGATCAAAACATTAGTGTTGCCTACTATATATATATATATACATAATTTTTTTTTGTCTGACAAAATCACAAATACATTTCCAATGCATTCCCTTACCAACTTATTAAATTTAGTAAATATAAACACATTTATAATTTGACACCTGCAACATAGTCCAAAAAGGCTGGCACAGTCATGTTACCACTGTGTTACATCACCTTTCCTTTTAATTGCACTGTTTAATCATTTGAGAACTGAGGAAACCAGTTGTTAACGTTTTGCAAATAGAATTTTTGCCCATTCTGACTTGATACAAGACTTCAGCCACTGAACACAATGATGCGCCGTAGGAGACAGATTTGGACTGAAGGCAGGTCAGTCAAACACACGCATTCTGGGTCTATGAAGCCATTTTGTTGCCGCACATACAGAATGAGACGTGGCATTGTCTTGCTGAAATAACCATGGGCTTCTCAGGAAAAAGCATACTCCCAGCTGCAAGGTACCCATACCATGGTCACTGATACCATGAGAGGCACTGGCTTTTGTGCCTATAGTTGATGTCAATCTGGCTATATTTATAATTGTAGCATGACAGTTTCTTATGCAGTGCCATCTGAGGGCTTGAAGGTCAGGCTCATTCAACACTGGTGTCAATTTGTAACCCTATGTAGTGGTATATCTCGGAATCACTGTGCACAAGGTGGGTACGCACCCTTCGGGGGACGACACACACTCACACATTCACCTACGTGTGTTTTTGGACTGTTGAGCAACCAGAGCAGCCGAAGGAAACCCTTGCAGACACGGGGAGATCATCTAGAGCAATATTTCTCAGTGAAATAAGGGTTCAGAGGAATAATAAAAAGACAGATTATTTTTGTGTCATTAAAAAAATGTCTCAGCCTGAACTGAACTATATTCAGTATTCACTCACTCTGGAACACCTGCTACTGACAGATAAACAGAAACTACTTTCTGGGAAGGTTTTACACTACATTTTGAAACATGTCTCTTTAGATTTGATTGCAGTTAGCCATATGAACACTAATGAGGTAAGGTACAGATGTTGGATTTTTAGATCTGGAGAAACATCACTCCACCATTCCCACTCACCCCATAAGTATTCAAAATAACACAATCACTCCAGAGAACAGTTCCACTGCTCGGCAGCCCAATCCCGAGGGTCTTATTGTGCCCTCACCGGAGAGTCCTACTTGAACCACAGGCAGATAAACTTGTCAAAATACTCTTGTACCTGAATGGATTTATTGGATTCTGCAGATATGTGCTGTTTTAAAAATGTTAGCATAGAACAGACAAAGAAAATACCATCACCCAGTGGCAGGGAGCTACACTGCCACACAAGCCAGAATAGGGTTAATCCCTCTTGCTTGGCTATGGGCATGGTGACTTTAGGCAGTAGCTCCAAATTAAATGGGTGCAAAATTTGTAATATGTTTTAAAAATTAAAGCAAAATGACAATATTAAGTCTAAACTTCTATGCTATCATTAGGATTAATGGACAGGGAATTTAATTTGGTCTTTTATTTTGAACTAGCAGGTGGATAAGGGCTTTTATACTTGTCCAGTATTAATGAAACCGTCAGGACAAACAGAGCGATTCATAAATATATAAAACACACAAGAGTCTTCTGCTGGGTGTAATGCTTTAGTTAATGGATTATTTATCCTGGCCAGAGGCTTTTTATCTTCTTGATGTGAAACATAATGAGGGGATTGTTAAAAGCAGGAGCGTAATGACCATATCATCAATAAGTCACTCAGAAAGATCGCTCCTCTCTCGTTAAACAAAACTCAGCACTCTATGCAGATCTCCGTACACATAAAACTCAACAGAACTCAGCAAGTCCAGGCCCCGAGTCTTCCGTTACAAACTTTCAACAATGAAGTGTAATAATAAAAACAACTCAGGTTTTATTTAAATACATGAAATAAACAAGCAGTTATTAATTAACCTTATATTTGCAGAATGCCCCGTACGTTCTGACAATTTTTTAATCTGCTAACTTTTCATCAGCAAGTAAAGAGAGCGTGAGTGTGAAATTTTGAAGTGTACACAACTTTAAAACCATTTTCTGAGTTTACTTTTATAGTGCTCAGATTTAAAAGTGTTATATTTCTCATAGCAATGCATATTAAAAACTCAAAATACCATACAAACATTTGTACACCCTCTAATGTGATCGAGGCTAGCAATGCCATAGCAACCACCTGGAATACTTTAGGAGCCACCTAGTCTCAGCCACAGACGCTCCATCCACAAGTTGATGGAGATTCTTATACTTACAGTGCACAAACCTGGCCTCACTCTCACGATTCTGCCAGATGCATTCTGATTGGCTCTCTGTACATCCGTGTATATGCACTTCTGCGTGTATCATTTTGTACTGGTACTGGTCTAAAATGAATCAACTCCTTCTAAATGTCATGACAAAATAGCATACTTGTGATTGGTCCTTTTGCGTGTCTTTTCTTGCACTAGTAGGTGGTTTGTGGTGAAAGACAGCAGACTCTCCCTAGAGAGTCTGGCAATGCGAGACTGGCCACTACCATTCTAGACCAATGTTTCAATTTTTTGGTGGTGGCCCCCACCAAAAAACACTGGTCAAATCTTGCCATCCCCCTCTTTCCCAACACAGGGATCTCCCTCAAGCATTAACCACGTCATAGAATAATAAGCAAAGGCTAAGTTGCATAAATGTAAACTTTATTGTAATAAGTGCAATGCAGTATATAAATAAATTAATAAAAATAAATAGACATCCATTCAATTTCTATATTTTGGAGGAACAGTAAGAAAACAACTAATTGTGCAGCTCTAACCTGCTGAATAGTTTATTACACTCAGACAGAATATCATCTCACCAGTTTATGAACCACTGCTCTGTATAATTCTTCTCTGATCCCTTAGTAACTACTTAGCAACACCCTAAACAATGTTACAATACTTTTAGTATTCTGCATTTCCTTCAGGAAATGGTCATGGGAGTAATTTATTGTTGTCAAGCTGACATACTGGCAAATGTGTCTCGCTTTGATTAGCAATTATTGAAAACACAATCCATCTCAGTAGTGTTCCGTTTCACACAGGAAAGTCAGCGTAATGTAGAAAAAGTATAGAAAAGGAGCTGCAATTTTCCATTATGCAAAATAGTTTTTTTGTCTAGACCAAATTGGGCTACTCAGCATGCACATGACTCTGAGGTTCTTAGGTTCATTCAAAGATTTCAAACAAAAGATCTGTGGAATTTGAGTTTAGCGCTGAAATTACTTTAATTAGGCAATTTCAGGCGCTCTATCCCACTGCGGGACCCTCACTCCATCCTCAGGCTTTTTGTAGCAGCAGTGGGGGCCTTATTAGGTCCAAACTTCAATAACAGGCCTATTGTTGCCTGAGGAAAACACTAAGACCTAATTACTGGCTATTTGTGTCCATTTGCAGCAGGGCGCGGGCCGCACAGCTCTGGGCTCCATACACAGCCACCACTAAGGTCCAGTTTGTTTTCAGCAGGACAGAACTGCAGGCTAAATCAGACCCATGACCGAACGAAGACCTTTTCAACATGAGTCTCTGACCAGATTAAAACCTTTCTTTTATTCGCCTGCAACTGGAAGAAGACCTTTTCTGCACGTACTGTATGTACTACATTTTGAGACATTTGCATAATAAGTCATTTCAGGTGTATTAAGAAACACATGTTGTGGTTACAGTGTGTATAATCTCAGTAGAAAAACATGAAGTGAAATGATGCGCTCTCCAGCAGCTGCACATGAGCAACACATCTCATGGACCAGATGGAACTGGCTTGTAACTCACTCACTTGCATTTTCACTCACGTTTTCAAGTTGCTCCACAAGGAGGTGCACGTCAAAGACACATCCCTGTCCTTTAATAGCTGCTGTCCTGAATTCAGTCCCAACAGAGCTGTTATTGAACCGATGAGAACTAAATTCTCAATTTTTCTCATTTTTTTCCCCTCAAAAATGGCTACAAATCTGTTTTAGTGCACTGTGTTTGTTGAAGAACTGCTTTCGCTATTATTATTATTTAATTATTTAGTTTTTGTGCAATGTAATTTGTAGGGAGTATGAAGGAACTTGAGACACAACCTTTCACTTACAGCACATCTAACCCTAAAATTTATTAACATTTGTTTTTGGGGTTTTTTGGCACTCATACCACAATCTACAAAAATATCACTCATTAAACAAGGACGTGAAGGCAAATGTCCTCTGAAGACTCTTTCAGAGGAGTCAACAGCTTTCTCGTGGAATGGTATAAGGAGGCTGTGTGATGACATCACTGGAAACATGCTGTGTCTTGCAGATGCTTACAGTACCTTTCTTTCCTCCATTTAAGGGAATGGATGTGCAGTTTCAAAGGTCTGGACCAACTGATAAAAATATTTCTTAATCTTGAGACTTGTGAACAGTGAATTGTGGGTAATTTAAGGATGTGAAAGATAAATCTGGAGGGTCCTCCAAACCTCCCAAAAAGAAGGCTACATCTCTTGGTTGTACACAAAGCATCCTTCACATTGGAACAGCCTCTGTGGCGTAACATCCTTCTAAGGCTGCAGTCTAGACTATGAGAACCCCCTTGTGGAGTAATATAAATAATATTATATAAAAAAGGATGTTCTATGCACATTTATATGCATTAATTTTACCTCCCCTAACACTGGATCTCTTTTTTATTTCTCTCATTTTAACTACTTAGTGTACTATGTCTTTGTGCTGTTTATTATGTCCACACATCGCAAGATTTATGAAAACATAGCACATTTTAGCACACTCAAGCTATCCGAAAGTGCACCCCAACAAGTAGTGTACAACCAATGTACCCTAGCGGAGGTTACACATAGTATACCCACAAAGTCTGTCTGTGAAAGCCATAAATGTTTGGTAAAAACCCACATGAGACCGTGCCCTCAATTCAATTTACTGTATTGTATTGTAGGGAATGAGTAGGAAGCCATTTTGAAAGTGATTTCTAATACTGACATCACTCTGTTTAAGGGTATCCCTTGTGGAAAATGAGACTGTACTTCAAGTGTATTATTTTGAAACCACTAATTTATACTAAATCATTACTAATATGTAATTTAAGTTACATTAAGGTACACTTAATATATACAGAGTGTACAAGTCATTTGTTATTCTGCAGCTCTGTAAGTACACTTTCAATATATTTATAGGCTAGGAAGTCAAATTCCTATAATTTACAAATATTGTAATTTGTAATATTACAAATACTACTGCTATATTTTATTCTACTGCATAATTTTTATAAGTGATTATTTTGACGTGGTCTTACTGTTTATATTAGTAACATTTATTTAATATTTTATTAATAATTTAAGCTAATTTTAATGAGTTTTATAGTTCAGGCAGGCAGCTCAGAAAAATATATTTCAGTTGTATTAGAAGAGAATCTCTGCATATATATAATACATTATATTATCTTTGTTATGTTGTTATTATCATTTTAAAACGGGAATAACCCTGTCAGCCCCAAACCTTTCGTGAAAAAAAACCCTTCTTAACAGAACCTCAAGTATCGCGAGATTTCCCCATTCTAACGACCGTTTCCAGGGAGACGTTAGTACACACAACCTGACGACATTCGCCTCTGGAATGTAAACGAAGCTCAGTGAGTAGATAAGGCGTTGGTTTACAGTCAAATATAGCATTTTATTTACTGTTTATCGCTTTTTAAAGTCGTATCGTCTTAAACTGTATATGTATATCTTAAGTAGACGTTATATTTCTGTATGAGGAAGATATGAAACAGCATTGTAATGCATTTTAACGTCAGTTAAGTTCAAACTGAGGGTCTGTTAATTGTGAGCAGTTTCACTGCTGCTACTGAATAACACACTTAACGTCTTAGCTTTCCAGAAGTGTCCTTTCTTACACGTGTTGTGGTACCGTTGGTGTCCCACTAATCAATCTGCAAGTATACACTGATCAGCCATAACTTTAGAACCACCTCGTTCCTACACTCATTGTGTGTTTGACTTGGGTTTTTCAGTGCTATATTGACACTGACTTTGTGTTGTGTTAATGTGTTGTGATTGGATCAGACACAGTGCTGCTTGAGTGTCTCAGTGTCTCTGCTGGACTAGTCCATCTATACAAACACATCTAGCTAGCAGCACTGATGGAGGAGTAGGAAATGAGCTACTATGTGTGTAACAGATTGGACAGTGAGTGAGCACGGTGTTTAAAAAAAAACATTAACAGGGTATTAATAATCAGCGGTCCATATAGCAGCCTCCACGTTTTGTAGTCAACATTGGAACATTGCTGTGAGGATTTGATGGCAGCCACAAAAACCTAATTAAGGTCAGGCGCTAAAGGATGAAGCTCACTCCCTTGACATCCCTCAGACGTCTTCAAATGCAGAACTTGGATCCAGGTTCCAAGCAGGGATTTCACAGTGGCTGTGACATTATACCATGTCTTGGGTGTATCTGACATGTATTATAATTATTGTCTTTTTTTCATGTCATTTGGAATGTCTTTGTCTTTGTAAGTATTTGTTTATGTATTTATTCATTCATTCATTCATTCATTCATTCATTCATCAGGACTCCTCCAAACCTCACAGGGGAAATTATATTTGGAAAAACAGCTCTCCTCAGACAAAGCCATGAATCTAAACGACTTTGTGGTGTTCCCCAACAAGCCCAAGTCTGTGAAGTTAAATGCCAGGTCGGTGTGTTTCTCTGTTTCTGCATGTACATCATTATTAGAGCGTGTAAATCACACTGTTGCTAATCTCTGCAGAACACCACGCAGCTCTTCGTGTTGTTTTACTGTTAGCGAACGTTTATGCTTCAGACACAAAGCGTCTCACCTGCTTTCCCTCCGATAATATCCTAATGGTTTCCTACACTCTCAAAAACAAAGAGTCCTTGGCTTGTGTTCATGGTTCTAGGGGAAACCTGAATGA
This sequence comes from Hoplias malabaricus, assembly GCF_029633855.1. Classification (NCBI taxonomy): domain Eukaryota; kingdom Metazoa; phylum Chordata; class Actinopteri; order Characiformes; family Erythrinidae; genus Hoplias; species Hoplias malabaricus. The sequence goes on from NC_089810.1 coordinate 35,971,239, forward strand.
TTATGCTAATTTATGAATAATATCTTTAGCATGCTAGACCTGCCTGAACATCTGCTGTACATGCTGCAGTTGTGAAATGGAGGTGTCTAGGTGCAACCACGCAAATGCACTGTGGGAAAGCGTAGTTCTTACACGTGTTAAAGTATCTGTTCTAATGAATAACACTTCACTATCTGACAGTTTGATGGACAAGCTGTTTGCCACTAGAACACTGCCTCCTTGAATGCATTGTGCCAGCAGTAGTTTGATGGAGTAGGGAAAATTGCCTGTTTCTCTAGGTTTGTGGTTTAGGTTCCTTAATTCCTGTGAAGTTTAATATTAAAGTTACTGTAAACAAAGACATTTAAGATCATTACATGCTTCCAACTTTCAAACTAGTCACATACAACACTATTAATTTATTACATTTCTACCTGTTTTCAGTTGGTCTTGCCTCCTGATTGGTTTAAATAGTGTAGTAATCATACTTATGTTTTTCTATTTTTTAAAGAGCATCTTTACAGGACAAAACATACTTCTTTATAGGAGCTGATGTGTGTATTCCCTGTATTTCCTGAGGTGTTTGTGTGTATGTGTAAATATCAGATGTTGAATGTGTGGTTTGTTGTTTAGGAATCTGCGGGAGCTTAAGATGGAGACAGTTCAGCTGGATCAGGAGAACACGGAGCTGGAGAACAGACTGCAGCAGCTCCGAGAGGCCATGAGCCGAGAGAAACACGAGAGACAGTGAGTGAAACACACAGGTGTGGGCAGTTAGTGAGGGATGGGTGTGAAGTGTGTAAGTACAGCTAAACATTTCCAGCTGATGGTAGCTTTGCTCCACCCACCAAACGCCAACCCTAAAATTTTAACATAGAGATGATAGATTTAGATGAATATTACAATAAAGTAAACTTTTAAACAGATCCTCATCAAACACAACATTCACTGCTGACTGCGGTGTCAATTTCACTCACTCACAGCTTTGTAAAGACATGAGAGAGGAGAAAACCATTGAGAAACAGTGGGTACTGTTGGTACTCGCCTTGAGAACTAAAACAACCATTTTGGAACCTTCAGGGGCTTAACGGTGGTGCATCAGGTAGTGTTGCAGACACACAACTCCAGGGACCTGGAGGTTGTGGGTTCAATTCCCGCTCTGGGTGACTGTCTGTGAGGAGTGTGGTGTGTTCTCCCTGTGTCTGTGTGGGTTTCCTCCGGGTGACTGTCTATGAGGAGTGTGGTGTGTTCTCCCTGTGTCTGTGTGGGTTTCCTCCGGGTGACTGTCTGTGAGAAGTGTGGTGTGTTCTCCCTGTGTCTGCGTGGGTTTCCTCCGGGTGACTGTCTGTGAGAAGTGTGGTGTGTTCTCCCTGTGTCTGCGTGGGTTTCCTCCGGGTGACTGTCTGTGAGAAGTGTGGTGTGTTCTCCCTGTGTCTGTGTGGGTTTCCTCCGGGTGACTGTCTGTGAGAAGTGTGGTGTGTTATCCCTGTGTCTGCGTGGGTTTCCTCCGGGTGACTGTCTGTGAGAAGTGTGGTGTGTTATCCCTGTGTCTGCGTGGGTTTCCTCCGGGTGACTGTCTGTGAGGACTGTGGTGTGTTATCCCTGTGTCTGCGTGGGTTTCCTCCAGGTGACTGTCTGTGAGAAGTGTGGTGTGTTATCCCTGTGTCTGCGTGGGTTTCCTCCGGGTGACTGTCTGTGAGGAGTGTGGTGTGTTCTCCGGTTTCCTCCCACAGTCCAAAAACACACGTTGGTAGGTGGATTGGCGACTCAAAAGTGTCCGTAGGTGAGTGAATGTGTGTGTGTGTGTGTGTGTGTCTGTGTTGCCCTGTGAAGGACTGGTGCCCCCTCCAGAGTGTGTTCCTGCCTTGCGCCCAGTGATTCCAGGTAGGCTCTGGACCCACCGCGACCCTGAATTGGATATGTGGTTACAGATAATGAATGAATGAATGAAACCTTCAGTAAAGCCCTGGTGTTCAATGGACAAAACACTGGTTTTATTACAGTATCCAGTGAAGAAAAAAGACCCACTAAACACACACTAAGATCATCACTTATTTAACAACTCGACAGTAAGTGTGTGTCCTACCAGGTGTTAGAGATGTGAGTGTGTTTATGAGTGTGCGTAATGTTTTCCTCATTAACTAACATTTCTAAAGAAAGTTATTAAAGTCAAGTAATTTTTTTTGTTTGTTTATTATCCATTGATTAATGAGTATTCTATATTAAGAATGGTGTTTAATGGTTAATTTCCAGTGCGTAATTAAATGCACAGTTCTTTGTCTTTTAATTGAAGCTTGAGGATCACTAGGTATGTTTGTATGTAAAGATTTTCTCCAATCCGATTTAATTCATTCCGATTACAGATTCAGATTAAGGTGTTTATATGTACACTCTACTCATCAGTCCCAAAAAAACTCACTCTCAGTCTTCATTTACATGTACGCTACAAGTAATCTCATCCAAAGTAACGCGCATGCGTAGAGTAACAATTACTGTACGTTACCATGACATGTAAACGTTACCATGGTAACTGTACATTACAATGAATTCAGTCAGAGAGGAGAAGCAAAATGTTTCCCGAGTCTTCAGTTGGTGCCGTCGTTTCTTTCATTGCTTTAACATTATTTTGGAGTCATTCAGATTCACATATTAACGTGAGATATTTGTAATGCGAGATTCACATATTAACGTGAGGTATTTGTAATGCGAGATTCACCTATTAACGTGAGATATTTGTAATGCGAGATTCACATATTAACGTGAGATATTTGTAATGCGAGATTCACATATTAACGTGAGATATTTGTAATGCGAGATTCACATATTAACGTGAGATATTTGTAACGTGAGATTCACATATTAAGGAGCGAGAGAAACACCTCAGGTTCCGCCGCATCCCAAAGCAAATAAGCTGGTGAGTCTCACTGCCGATGACCAGAAACATTTGGATTAAAGTGCGCAGTAAAGACTGGTGGGAAAGAGTCATTCTGATGGAATTCACAGACACTGAGTGGAAGCAAAATTTCCATGTGATGTGTGCACATGCGCAGAATGTACGTAGATAAATTATTCGTTTATAGGTTTTAACAGATACAGATGTTTACATGGCTGTTATTCTTCTATTTAACGGATTATTTAAAGGATTACCCACCTCATTCAAACAGAATGACCCCAATCAGACTACTTTATTCCGACTGAGGTGTATCCATGGATGCATTCTATTCCGATTGAGCTATTAGTCGGATTATTAACGGATTACCAGGCTGCATGTAAACGTGGCCAACGTGAAGCAGAAGCTGTTACAGGAGAAAGAGTTACAAACGCTCATATACCAGGCACGTCCAACTGGAAGGAGACCCCGGGGTAGACCCAGGAAACGCTGGAGGGATTATATCTCCTGGCTGGCATGGGAACACCGGGGGATCCCTCAGGAGGAGCTGGTGGAAGTTGTGGGGGACAGAGATGTCTAGGCCTCTTTGCTTTGCCCTGTTGCCACCGCGACCCTGAAATGGATAAGCAGAAAAGACGATGATGATGATGAGTTACAAACTCCAGATTAACACCCTTCATTTCAGAAAAATTAAAATGACCACTTACGGTAACAAGATGATATAGTTGCAGGTGGAATTATACTTTCTATTTAACATAAACAAATCAAACATTCAATATTCTCAATGGGGGTGTGATACGGTGGTGCAGCAGGTGGTGTCACAGTCACACAGTCACAGGGGCCTTGAGGTTGTGGGTTCGAGTCCTGCTCCAGGTGACTGTTTGTGAGGAGTGTGGTGTGTTCTCCCAGTATCCGTGTGGGTTTCCTCCGGGTGACTGTCTGTGAGGAGTGGAGTGTGTTCTCCCAGTATCCGCGTGGGTTTCCTCCGGGTGACTGTCTGTGAGGAGTGTGGTGTGTTCTCCCTGTGTCTGCATGGTTTCCTCCCACAGTCCAAAAAACACACGTTGGTAGGTGCATTGGCGACTCAAAAATGTCCATAGGTGTGAATGTGTGTGTGTGTTGCCCTGTGAAGGACTGGTTTCGCCTCCAGGGTGTGTTCCTGCCTTGTGCCCTATGATTCCACATATAAAGCTTGTTACAATTTTGACAACTCCTTAAAGCACAAGCACAGAGGCCCAGTGGCCTAATGGATAAGGCATCAGCCTTCGGAGCTGAGGATTGTGGGTTCGAGTCCCATCTGGGTCAACTTATACCTTAGATGGAAAAAGCAAATCATGCCTAATGGCATTCAGCAAATCTTCAGCCGCATTGGTCTATTGACTTTCTATCACATCTTCTGCATGATTCCTTGGACAGTCTTATCTTTAAGAGGAAGTGTATTGTATTGACAGGACACAAACTGCAAGAATTGGCATATTATGTGCCACAGCCTAAATTTTTGTCCACAAGTTTGTGATTTCAATGAGCGCAATCTTATAACACTTAAAAAGATATTAATTCATTCATTATCTGTAAGCACTTCTCCATTTCAGGGTCGCGGTGGGTCCAGAGCCTACCTGGAATCATTGGGTGCAAGGCGGGAACACACCCTGGAGGGGGCGCCAGTCCTTCACAGGGCAACACACACACACATTCACTCACTCACTCACACCTACGGACACTTTTGAGTCGCCAATCCACCTACCAACGTGTGTTTTTGGACTGTGGGAGGAAACCGGAGCACCCGGAGGAAACCCACGCGGACACGGGGAGAACACACCACACTCCTCACAGACAGTCACCCAGAGGAAACCCACGTGGACACAGGGAGAACACACAACACTCCTCACAGACGGTCACCTGGAGGAAACCCACGCAGACACAGGGAGAACATACCACACTCCTCACAGACAGTCACCCGGAGGAAACCCACGCAGACACAGGGAGAACACACCACACTCCTCACAGACAGTCACCAGGAGGAAACCCACGCGGACACAGGGAGAACACACCACACTCCTCACAGACAGTCACCCAGAGGAAACCCACGCGGACACAGGGAGAACACACCACACTCCTCACAGACAGTCACCCAGAGGAAACCCACGCAGACACAGGGAGAACACACCACACTCCTCACAGACAGTCACCCGGAGGAAACCCACGCAGGCACAGGGAGAACACACCACACTCCTCACAGACAGTCACCCAGAGGAAACCCACGCAGACACAGGGTGAACACACCACACTCCTCACAGACAGTCACCCAGAGGAAACCCACGCAGACACAGGGTGAACACACCACACTCCTCACAGACAGTCACCAGGAGGAAACCCACGCAGACACAGGGAGAACACACCACACTCCTCACAGACAGTCACCCAGAGGAAACCCACGCAGACACAGGGAGAACACACCACACTCCTCACAGACAGTCACCCAGAGGAAACCCACGCAGACACAGGGAGAACACACCACACTCCTCACAGACAGTCACCCGGAGGAAACCCACGCAGACACATGGAGAACACACCACACACCTCACAGACAGTCACCCTTAAAAAGATACGTGATTTGTTAATTTTTTTTAAAATTCATATGCCCAATTTCATCCTCAGGACTTATATTCTTATAAGTTCTTATTTTTTACACATATCTATAATGAAAGATTACAAAAGCTCAGCTCTCCTTCTGGAGAAGAGAATTCACTGTACCTTCAGGTAACAGAACTTTATTTAAAACTGCTGTTGTAACTTTAAAGATACATTTATACTTTAGTTACCAATAGTGTACCGCTGCTGTACCTTTTTGTCTGAGAGGGTAGTGACTTTGTTAAATGTAGTTCGTCACATACCAAAGACACTGTAAATCGACATGTTTGTAAACTAAAGGCTTTTGCTTGGCACCATGCTGTTGGAAGCCTCTTAGCTCCAGTGGAAGACTATGGAATTGAAATTATATTTTGGCTGATTGACTATATTTGAGTAAGCTGTGTAAATGATTATTTGCACAACTATCTCTTTAAATGGGGCCCGGTGCCAAAATGTGGGGGGGATTAGTTTTCCATAAAAAACAAATATATCAGGAGTTATTAATTTGATGATTTCCTCCTCAGCCCTCACCCTGCTCTCTCCAAAATTTCATTAATAACATTAAGATGTGAGCTGGTCGTTGTAGGGCCTTATATCTGAATATATGAGCTCATAACTCATACAGCAGCAGAGCCAGAGAGAGTGTGTGTGTGTGTGTGTATGCTTGCGTGTGTGTGTGTTTGTGTGGTGCATACATCACACTCTGAACCACGCACCAACCACGCACTGCACACTCCATCATAATGAAGTTCTGCTGTAAAGCAGGGGCACGGGGAGGGCCACCATGCCATACGTGTTTTTTGCGAAATTCATACATCACCGAGGTGGAGAGCTAACGTACGATAATGAAACAAAGATGTTCCCGGGAGTTGTTCTTCATGCAGGTTGCACATTGTCAATTAAAGCCTCGTATATCAGTGCAGCACATTCTGCAGGAATCTGATAAATACAGTGGCCGTATCTCTCAACTCTCCGCCTCATTCCTCCTCCATATAGGATCTGTCATATTAACCAATGTAGGAGGCTCCATATCTAAATTACATTTGCCTCCGTGGGGGCGTTTGTAAACCTAAGTGCTCTTACCCAAGTCCAGCAGCACTTATCTGAGGCATAGACGCACAATATATCACTTATTCATCGTTATCGCAATATTGGCTTTCACTGTATTGATATTGCACAAGGCCAAACACATTAAACTAAACTCCAGCAATACGCTGCATTTTTAAAAAAATCTGCTTTGAACCTACTGACAATACGTGAGTTTCTCTTTTTGAATGCGATGCGAAAACAATATTTTTGGTTGCAAATAATGCAGGTCTTCACTACTGTATTTTCATCTAACCTAACTTAATTAATACTTATCCATATATATTTCCAACTTAACTGATTAAAATCTGCACCCAGAGTAGTTTGTGAGTGTGCATTGCCCAGTTGGTGGTAGTACAGTGGATCAGTTGCGGAATTGGAGCTTCCTGTGTGTTACCATCTTTCTTATCACTGTGAAAAAGAAGCTTCATGCTAACTTTATTGCTGTGTGCACTATTAATTTGCATACACTCATTAGCAACAACAATAACGCACCAAGACGTTGTTGAAATCGAGTGAGACTTTTATAGAAATGTAAGCAAATACAATATTAGAGTGAAAGGATAATTTTATTAGGGAAATCTCTACTCACATTTGCCCACAGATGTTGCAGCTGGGACTGCGGATCCTGCACACTCTTAGGTTGATGACGCTGGCATCCCGTAAATGCCCGTTTGGTGATAAATCTGGTGACAGGGCGGGTCAAAGCAGTGTTACAATCTGGCGGAGATATTCCTGGGAAACTCTTGCTGTGCTGACAAATGCCAGTTGGATGGCCTTCCATGAGAGGCAACACACGTGGCCACAAGATGTCCTGCGCATATCGCTGAGCTGTTGGAGCCGTGTTTCACTTCATAGCAAAGACAGGATCGACATGCTCACTATAAGGGATTCATGCTCAAACGCAAGCGTCGTTGGGTCCCACACAGTACCTGGATTTGTACACTATCCAATCTGGGAGCCTTTTTATAGGTCAGAAGGGGAAAGCACTTTTACTCGCTTTTGTGGCAAGATCCAGTGTCTAATCGGACCACTTCTGTAATCATTTTATATCTTTTTTACTACATTTACTATGTAGTTTTGCTGAAATCCGTGTGCAGTAGTTTTATTTTTATTTATTTTTTTTGTCAATGAGTGTAGATTAAATTGTAGTTACAATTAAATAAATATGCGATGCGGGCAACATTAGCCTAAAGCTGAGAGAATATGCTTTGAAAGCTTAGGCGTGTTGTTCATATTCTGTGGAATTCATGTCTGTATTAAAATAACAAACTCACAACCTAAATGACTACTAGAGTTTACTGAATGTCGACAGTTCGCGGTGTGGTAAAAAACATTCATGTTCAATAAATAATTAAAAAAAAATTGCAAAGAGTTAAGCTTTCTCAGAAGAGCAAAAGCTGTTACTGCAGCAACCGTGGAACTAACCTGATTAATAGCCTTCATTTCCGAAGGAATGTGGAAAGTTCTAGCCAAATTCCTTAGATTATTTACATGTGTAATATAAATGTGACAATAGCAGAGTCGTAGTAAATGAAAAGACCACGTTAATCAGCAGGAATCTTTTTTTTTTGCTTAGCATTAAAAGGTTCAGTAGCAGTATGCAGCAATACAGTGGCAATATAATATTTTGGGTCCATTTGACAGCACATATCTAAAGGAATTAATCAGTAGCAGTGAGTCTGCTCTGGTAGTTCAGCTAAAAATGGCTGATTTTCTGCTGAGCTTTAAGCTGAATTGTGTTTATGGGTGTGTCAGACATAAACTGACTCAGGCCTAAGGCTCAGCTGGTGTCAGAAACATACGCACACTTACATAATACACACACTTGCACAGACAAACTCACATCCTCTTAGTTCAGCTCCTCGTCTATAGTCTTCAAGTTTGCTACGACTGTGAAGGATCTGACAGCACACAAGCCAATCATTTACAGGTGTATGTGTCGGCAAAAAGAACTGGGATTGTATTTTGTTCAGTTCGAGATTACTGCTGCCCTGTGTCCTGAACTACAGTATATCCTCCTTTTAATGGGAAATCACAATTAAAAAAGAGTTTCAACTCTATGAATCATTGACCAAGAGTTGATACAAGCGACGCCCAGACATTCGAAAAATAAATTCATTGGAAGTCGACTTCTTTGCCTGGTCGCTCTCGTTGCCCTGACAACAGCAAACATTAATATATTAAAGAAATATTATTATTTCTTTAATAATATTTATAGTTATATTAAATACTTTAATAGTATTTTCTGTTTCCAAATCAGAAATAACGGATAATGCATCCATTTTTCACTTCACTTTTTATTTATTGACCAAACTTGCAAAAAAAGGTTAGTAGTTATCGTCTTCAAATGTATATTTTTATTTAGGTCTTGTCTTCTTTTCATTGTGAAAAATAGATCAACAGATATATTTCATTATATTATTACATATCGCTAACGAAATTAGCTAGCTATCAGTCTTTCCCCTAACTCCGGCCATCCCCTATTTTCGGCCACTGCCATATATGGTGCAATTCCGTCCTCTCTCTTCACCAATCGCATTGGGTAAAACAATAAAATGTAAGTTCACACCTTAGTAGGGCATTTAAACATCAGTCTTGCAAGAAATTACATATTTAAACAATATTTAAGTATCTCTAACAGTGTTGTAATTCTTTGTGTGCAAAACTGCATGTGGAACACAACACATTTCCATTTTGCTACAGATATTTCCCTCAGTGTAAGAGTTAGCTTAGCGGTTAGCTTCCTTTTCTCTGAGGGGAAAATCTACCGCCATTTTAATCCTTACATGTAGAGTACAGATACTAACACAGGGCAAACGTAATCTCATTGTGAACCTCTGAAAACCACTGAATGTGGCAGCAACTGTCTCGTTTGACTGTCACAAGCAGGGGAGGTGGCCGAAGTTAGGGGGCACCAATAATCTTAGCAGTATTGGCACCTACTTAAACAAAAGCGTTTTTATCTAAAATCTACATATATTTGACTCCTTAAAAATGTTGATTTGAGTGAGTAAAATACTTCTATTTATTTGCAGTTAGCTAAGATTTCTAATATTGTAATTACAAGTGGCCGGAACTAGGGGTACATACGCTAGCTAACACTCTTGTGGAATGGGTGCTTTATAGATTCTGATTTCCTGTCACTTTATGTAAGAAGCTCTATGCTTTCCTTATCGTTGGATGCAGTGCAATAGTTTCACAGCCACCATGTACAGATATTTGTATGGGAATGCTTGTTATTGATTATTCAAATCAGTTCTTGTGCTGATAGACGCTGGATGTTCCGACTGTAATAAATCACTCAGGCTCTTGTTTGGTCTGATGCAGTTTTTGAAAAATGTATTCAAGTTTGTTTACTTTTGTTTACTTTTGTCATTGAGGTAATGTGGGTAAATTAAATTACTTCCCAGATTTTTGCTGTAACACACACTTCTTCTCACCTGGTTGTGTGTGATTTGGAAGCGCCACACACAGACACACACACACACACACACATGCAGGTGCTGTCAGGAAGCTCTAATCCACGATGAGGCTCAGTGTGAGTGATGAAGGCCAGCAGATAAACAGCTTCTAACAAGAGTGGAAAGCCCACAGAAGAGGGTCTCTCTCTGTCTGCATCTCACTTTCACTTTGTCTCTCTCTATCCTCTACAACGCTGTCTCTCACTCTGTCACTCTCACTTTCTCTCTTGCTGTTGCCACTGCCACTTTGTCTCTCTTTCTCTCTCTTTTCTCTGCCAGACAGTCTTGATTTATCTCAGACGTCTCTATACTTTTGCATATGTAGATGGGGAAAAGTGCGAAAGGTGCAGACATTAGCATAGACATTTGTCATATGAAGGACTCACATACATCATACATACATCAGATATAAATGTGCTATTACAGTGCAGACCCTCGTTAGGGCACTGTATATCATATCATACAACACTGAATAGTGAATGAGTGGAGTAGCAACTATATTACAATACATATTATATGTATGTTTATATACAGCACTGTGCAAAGGTTTAAGCAAGTCGTAGCCTTGCTCAAATCCTTCCGCGTCTTTATGTATGCGTATTCAGATGAGTGTTCCTCCAATGAAAATTTGGTGTCTACAGACATGTGTGGCAGTGCATTATGTTGTTGGAACGGCCAAACCCACGAATGAATGCAGGACATGAACGGGTGTAACTTGTCACCCATGGCAAGCATAGCATTCACCAGTCAGAGATGTTTGTAGATGTACCAGGAGTCCCATGGAATGCCAGCTAAACAAACATCCATAATATTATGGCGATGGCAGCCAGCCACTACAGTCCCGTTGACATGCAGAATCCATGGCTTTCTCCACACACAGATCCTTCATTCTTCCTGAAACATTTGGAAAGGCGACACATCAGACCAGACTACTACACACTCTATCAGATTGTTGCCATATTGCTGAGGCCAGATGAGGAGTATAGCTTTGTGTCTTTCTGTTGTTGATACCCCAGCATAGAATTCCAAAGTTATTTGAGTCAGTATTTTGCGCCTATTGTGTGAAACGATGCCTGCCAACCGATGCCGATCATTCTTACACAGAGCATCTTTTACAGACACATGGCTGGTGTAAGTCTGAGGTCTTGTCAGAATTCTTGTAGTCATGGTACACCCTTGAAATGGTCATCCCTGAAAATCCTCCGACCAAAATGCTATGACCCATCTCACAAGCTCCAAACATTAAACTCCACTGAAGATCACATAAAACATGATGATTTGCTATTCTCACAGTGGAAACTGCAGAAACTTCCATTGATGTCTATCACTTTATATACGCACTGGCAGGCACAACCAATAATGTGCATTGGTGGCATTGATATGTATTTTTCATAAGCTCATTTGTACGTTTTCTGCCACTTCACTGTATATTCATTCATTCATTCATTATCTGTAACCGCTTCTCATATTCAGGGTTGCGGTGAGTCTGGAGCCTACCTGGAATCACCAGGCGCAAAGCAGGAACACAACCTGGAGGGGGCGCCAGTCCTTCACAGGGTGACACACACTCACACATTCGGACAGTTTTGAGTCACCAATCCACCTACCAATGTATGTTTTTGGACCGTGGGAGGAAACAGGAGCACTCGGAAGAAACTCACATGGACACAGGGAGAACACAACAAACTCCTCCTCACATACAGTCACCCGGAGCAGGACTTGAACCTAAAATCTCCACGTCTCTGGAGCTGTGTGTTTGCAACAGTACCTGCTGCTACGTTAAAAAGGTTTTCGCTAACATGTAATTTCTCAGGGCCGCACGATGGCCGCACACAGCTCTGACGTCCTAAGGTTGTGGGTTCAATCCCCATATCACTATCTCTGAGGAGTTTGGTGTGTTCTCCCTGTGTCTGTATGGGTTTCCTGTCGCTACTCCAGTTTCCCCTCACAGTCCAAAAACAGGTAAAAAGGTGGAATGGCGGTTTAGAACTGTCTATAGCTGTGGCTGTGTTAGTGAATGTGTGAGTGTGTGTTGCCCTCTGATGGACTGTCGCCCATAGGGGGGCACAAAAAAAAAATTGGCCTAATAAAACAATACACACATGTAATTACACAAGTGTAAGTGGTCACATGAGGTAATTTTTCACAAAGCTGTATTAGATTTATTAGGTAATCATTCAGAAAGACACGCTGGTCACGTGACATAGTGTTGGCATAGCATGACACAATCATCCTGAGACACACGTTTACATGACCCTGATTCTGAAAGACACAGTAGTCCGATTACATAATCATATGGAAAAAGACACACAGGTCACATGATCCGTGTCTCAGTGTCCTCACCTCTGGGACAGTGTTATAAAAACAGTGTCAGCTCACATCTGCATGGATGGAGAACTAAAGACTCAGAGGAGTTTAGAAAAGAAGAGGATTACAGCGTGTGCTACCACGCGTGCACACACACACACACACACACACACACACACACACACACACACACACACAAGCATATATTCATAATTCCAGACAAAGTCATAGAAATTTCTTTGTTCATAGATAATGGAGGATTATACATTGTCTGAAATCGTATACTGAGTCTATTGGAGCTATGCTTCACAACAAAACAACACCCCTGACATGTTTGATGGACTGGAGGGAGGTGGGGTCGTTTAATATATAGGTGCATTAAAACTTCAACATACAACTTTACAAATAACATGTTACCTGACTATTAACGTGGGCCTTGGGTCTGATTACTGGAGACGAGGTTGTTATATCTGTTAGTGACAACAAGAATGTTGTGTTTCAGGCACACAGTCGATTATGAAGCCATTTGATTCACTCAGAAATTTGAATCTGATCAGACAGAGGGAGAGCGGGTGTTTCGGAAACAAACGGATAAAAGTTAATGAGTGTGTATGTGTGAGTGAATGTGTGTGTGCCCAGATATGGATTGGCGCTCTGTCCTGGGTGAAATCCTAGTGCCCGATGCAGTCCTCCAGGTGGACGGTCGTTTCTGGTCGAGAGTACGCTGTGCGCGTTTGGCTGCCGCTTCTCGCCAGTGTGTGTGTGGATTGAGTGTTCTGAGCAGTGTGGATTGTAAAGCGTCCTTGGGTATCTAGAAAGGCGCTATATAAGTGTAACGATAATAATAATAATAACTCCTGAGGTCCTGAGTGATTGTGATGTGCTCAGTGGAATATCCTGCATTTCTTAGCAAAGCAACTGAAGTGTTTACCGCTCTATCCGTCTCTCTTTGGACATCACAGAGAAGAGAATTAAGAGAAGTA
>NC_089810.1:35989578-35992078 GCF_029633855.1 Hoplias malabaricus
GCGTGGGTTTCCTCCGGGTGACTGTCTGTGAGGAGTGTGGTGTGTTCTCCCTGTGTCTGCGTGGATTTCCTCCGGGTGACTGTCTGTGAGGAGTGTGGTGTGTTCTCCCTGTGTCTGTGTGGGTTTCCTCCAGGTGACTGTCTGTGAGGAGTGTGGTGTGTTCTCCCTGTGTCTGCGTGGGTTTCCTCCGGGTGACTGTCTGTGAGGAGTGTGGTGTGTTCTCCCTGTGTCTGCGTGGGTTTCCTCCAGGTGACTGTCTGTGAGGAGTGTGGTGTGTTCTCTCTGTGTCTGCGTGGGTTTCCTCCGGGTGACTGTCTGTGAGGAGTGTGGTGTGTTCTCCCTGTGTCTGAGTGGGTTTCCTCCGGGTGACTGTCTGTGAGGAGTGTGGTGTGTTCTTCCTGCGTCCGCGTGGGTTTCCTCTGGGTGCTCTGGCTTCATCCCACACTCCAAAAACACACGTTGGTAGGTGGATTGGCAACTCAAAAGTGTCCGTAGGTGTGAATGTCTGAGTGCATGTTGCCCTGCAAAGAACTGTGACCCTGAACTGTATAAGCGCTTACAGACTGTGAATGAAATGTGAAATTGTGCATGCTCAGAGTAAATTGTACAGTTACAATTAAATCCAAAGTTCCACACATGTCTTGGCTGATGATCTGCATCTGGAGTAAAACAGGAAAAATCTGGGTGAACTGTTTGCTGAACTGTTTTACTGTGTATGTGTGTGTATGTGTCTACGTGTGTCTTCCTCAGATATAGAGGTACCCAGGCCACCTGAAAAAGTGCCAGGGTCTCAACCCAGAAACCCCGTGCACAGCAGGAACCGCAGGCTCAGGGGCAAAGTGTGTGGTCAGTGTGAAGCTAAAAACAGCTGGACTGGTGAGTTATTGTTAGTGCTGTCAAAATTAACATGTTTATGTGCTTTAATACACGCAGAGATGTAAGTAAAAAAGAACGGTTTCCTTTCACCAGTTTGTCATATAAATATATATAACATCACCCTCCCAAAATTACAAGAATTAAAATAACCAAAAAAACTGCATTTAACTGTTTGTTGGGATTCAATTTTTTACCAAAACGTATTTGTGATCCACAGCTAATCATCCACATTAGCTAATGTTTACGTAACTGAAAGTTAACAAAAGCCAGAAGAGTCAAAGCTGATCATGTTTCAGTGAGCGGGTGTCCCCAAAATGTTTGTCCTTATGCCTTAGATAAATAGAAGCTTGTCTAATAGTAGCTACTCAGAGAGCTCAGTTTAGCCTCTGTCCTCTACTCGTCTGTCTTTAGCGAGTCTAGACGAGTGTCGTCTCGTATTCCATTCAAACATGCAGCCTACTGACCCTCCATCCATCCAGACACATAACCGTCCAGCCATTTATCCATCCTCCTTTCTTCCCTTTGATCCCTCCATTCGTCTTCCTGACTGCGCTAACCGATTATAAGTGACGCTAAGTTAAAAAATCTTTGGGCGGCTCACCTAAGAAGGGTTCAGGGACTCGAGGACGCGATCTGTTTTCCTCTCGTTTGAGACAGGTTCCGAGAGAACAGGATTAGTGATGGATGAGTCCGTGAACAGATTACAGTCTTGTTATGGTCCATGTTCTGTTCTCTTCAAGGTTTTCGAATTTTCTGCTTTGGTTTCCATTAAAACTCAACAATACGTCACTCCAGTCATCACAGAGACGTCGGCCTTCACGATACTGACATGTCTGAAGGCTGCGGTATGCAAATGAGCTTCAAAACAAACGGCATTGTATGTGTTGTTTCAGAAAGAAAGTGCAGAAAATGAAACGTTTTCACGGAATTATTCTTAAATACACTCAATGTATCTAAACTCTTTCATTATGTTTAAAAACATTTAAAAGTTATTCAGTCTACTTACAGACAACCTGAAAGGCTTTAGTTTATTTTTCGTATTCCATTGATAGGTTTGAATGGCACAGTGTGATTAAGCCTTTTTTTGGTTAGTGTTGCTCCACTGTCCAGTGCCTAGTTGATACAGTCATGAACAGGTTGTATACTTTGTATATTTCCAATGACACGAGTGAAAATAAGGGACACATCCTCTACACTCTCAGAAAAACCGTCACTGCAGGGGTACCCTAAAGATTACATATTCAGTGCCTTAAGAAAGGGGCTGTAATTGTACTGTATTCTATATTAAGTGGAGATTGAGAAGTTGTAGGGCGGCACGGTGGTGCATGGTTTTGGGTTCAAGTCCTGCTTCAGGTGACTGTCTGTGAGGAGTGTGGTGTGTTCTCCCTGTGTCTGCGTGGGTTTCCTCCGGGTGACTGTCTGTGAGGAGTGTGGTGTGTTCTCCCTGTGTCTACGTGGGTTTCCTCCAGATGGACTGTCTGTGAGGAGTGTGGTGTGTTCTCCCTGTGTCTGCGTGGGTTTCCTCCGGGTGACTGTCTGTGAGGAGTGTGGTGTGTTCTCCCTGTGTCTGCGTGGGTTTCCTCCGGGTGACTGTCTGTGAGGAGTGTGGTGTGTTCTCACTGTG